>NC_052961.1:20961990-21261990 GCF_013358895.1 Oreochromis aureus | reverse complement strand
TCATAAAGGATTTAAGTTGTCAGATTACCCCAAAGCCACCTTCCTTTTTCCCTTTTTCACACTTCCAGGTACCCTATCCAGGGAAAAGGCAACATCACACCTGCCCCTGTCTCCCCCACTTGGTGTGCACCAGCTATGCTGACAGCAAGTACAGGTGTACTGAGGACTTCAAAAACATGGACTTTTAACAGACGAGTAAACGCCCAGAATGATGCAAGCACAACAGAAAACAGAGTGGAAATCCAAATGGCCTGCGGATCAAAATCTTCTTCAGTGACTTTATTCTTTATTTGTGTACTCTATGCACTAAAATGTATGGGTTCTCCTGATGCACACAACAAGCACATAAAAAGAAACAGGGAAGTGTAACCAACAAGATCTACAATAAACATGAGACAGCTTTAATTTAACAAGCCAAATGTTACCCGAGAGTTATTTGTGAACTTTTAGCACATCTGCTGTTTCTTTCATGCTCATTTTATATTAATTTATCATGAGACGTGTTCGAGTATTACTGTCAATAAACATATACATAAAGTTGTGCTTTATAGAGGGCTCAGTTAATATTGTTACATAAAACATTATGTTCGGTATGGAATGGAAATATCAACTGGTTTTAATCATGGTCTGATAACGATCAAAAACAGAATCTTAGTGCAAATACTTTCACAAGCAAACTGACCTTGTGCAATATATTTGATTAGTGCATACGTGAGTCAAGGTGAAATTCCCTCATGTTTAGATCGTTAGTAGTTCTTTTTTTCTTCTGTCTTAAATTGAAATGATCGTGTCCAGTGTGAAATCTTGACCTGACACATGGCCTTTAAAAGCTTTAACAACAAAAAAATTAATAACAGGAAAACATTAAGGGAAAAAATAGTATAGATCACCAGAGATGCTATGGACTGGGAGTACCTGTACTCCGGTATTACCCTGCAGCTGTGAGGTACTTGTGCTGTCCTTTACTTACTCTACTTGTTCTTTATATTTATGCTCCACTGCATCTGTGTAAAATATTGTCCTTTTTACTTGTATTTATTTGACATCCGCTGTAACTACTTACTTTTTAGGTCACGTTATCATGTAAAAAACATTTATAATCCTCATCAAATACAGTCCACTGTTACAGTATATAAAGAGCTGCAACCTTAGCTACAGCATAAAACACCACTTACACATAAACAACAAATAATAACAAACCAGAATAAATTCAAATACTAGCCACTTAGGTCGTTTGTTTAATGTAGGATTACATTTTGCTAACTGTAACTGAGTATGTTTTGATTGGAGTACTACAATTGCTACTTCTAATGGGTGTGAATACTTTATGCTACCAATTTGTTAAATGTTACTGCAGCGTAATCTATTGTTTTTCAGTGAGCTTATGAAAATTGAGAAAAAGTGTTTGTTATTCAGAGTCTAAATCTTAAACCTAACCCTAATTTCAGTTTATTAAGTCAAACTTTTGAGATAATAATGAGCATTTTGGCTTATGTATGGCAAAATAAGCAAATAAATAAATTGGTGGAAACAAGCTTCTGTAATTCACGGCTCACACTTACACATGATTACATCTTTGCTTGTCCTACCTTTGTTTTATTGTTATCAGATAAAGCTTTCCAAGTAATTCAAGCTCACATCTTCGGAAACCTTGAGGAAAGTTTACATATTGGTGTTAAATAGAAGGTCTGGACATCATATCTCCTGATCTGCACACCAACACATTAAACACATTGGTGTATGTGTTTAACACTTACAGTGTATTTAAATGATGTGACGAATAATAAAGTCAATGTTTTGGAAGTTAGTTGTCATTTTCAACAGATACCCTGTAAATTCAAGTTTGACTTTTAGAGTTACAACTTTTAGTTGATACAAAAGTTGTTGTTTTTTTACAATCTTCCTAAATATGTCTGTGAAGGTTCTCAGTCATCCAGGTCATCGTAGTCAAAGGAGTTTGCAAAGAAAAGCGTCTGGACTTCTTTAAGTTGCTTGAAGACGTTTCACCTCTCATCCGAGAAGCTTCTTCAGTTCTAAGGTCAAATGGCCGAGAGTCCCAGATTTAAACCCAGTGGGAGTATCCCCCCCAAAAGGGACAAAGGACCCCCTGGTGATCCTCTAATCACATGAGCCAAGGTGTGAAAGCGGGTGTGGTACCTAATCAGCCAGGGTTTCGGGTGAGCTCATTGTGAAACCTGGCCCCACCTTGTCATGTGAATTCCTGAGGTCAGATGGCCCAGGATGTGAGTGGGCGTTAAGGCGTGACCTAAGGATAGAGTGACCTTTATCCTTAAGATGCAGATGTTGTTGTGCCTTGTGAAGTGCCAACACTTCACAAGCACATGGCACAACATAGAAGAGCCACTTCCACAGGACAAGACTCAGCAGTCCATCTGCATCTTAAGGATAAAGGTCACTCTTTCAAGGATGCCAATGTTCACATATTGGACAGAGAGGACAGATGGTTTGAAAGAGGAGTGAAAGAGGCCATCTATGTCCACTGTGAGCGACCATCTTTGAACAGAGGCGGTGGTTTACGACACCAACTGTCTGCCATCTATAATCCAGTTTTGAGTTCCCTCCCCAGACGCCTTAACGGCCACTCACATCCTGGGCCATCTGACCTCAGGAATTCACATGACAAGGTGGGGCCAGGTTTCACAATGAGCTCACCCGAAACCCTGGCTGATTAGGTCCCACACCCACTTTCACACCTTGGCTCGTGTGATTAGAGTCCCTTTGTCCCTTTTTGGGGGGATACTCCCACTGGGTTTAAATCTGGGACTCTCGGCCATTTGACCTTAGAACTGAAGAAGCTTCTCGGATGAGAGGTGAAACGTCTTCAAGCAACTTAAAGAAGTCCAGACGCTTTTCTTTGCAAACTCCTTTGACAATCTTCCTAAATACTTTCAGTGCTCACAAGCTTAATGGGATATTTGCTCCTAGATAAGAGTCTGTTTTCCAAATCATATGCTTCTTATCACCATCTGAAAACTTTCATATCAGCTTATAGGAAAGGGCATTTCGGATACAACCTTGATTAGTTGTATATAAGGGCTGGCCTCAGCAACTGGACGTTCACTCATCTGAGTCTACCTGTAAAGAGCGACATGATGAAGTGGCTCGTCGTTTTGGCTGCCCTCGTGGCCTTCGCTGAATGTCTCCATAAGTAAGTCTGACCTGGTTGGTTGTTTCTTTATTTGTTTTATGTACTTGACATTAAGTACATAAAAAATTGTAAAACTCTCCGTGTTCCTACGAGGAAATCTAAAGGTACTCCTGCTCACCTAAATATCGCACAGACATTTCTCCAGCTGTAAATTTCAGGCCTGACTTGCTCATTGCTTGATTTTCTGCTCACGTTGCTACATGTAGGATGCCCCTGATTAAGGGAAAATCTGCCAGGCAAACCCTCAAAGAGAAAGGGTTGTGGGAGGAGTACAGGAAGACTCACCCATACAACCCAGCAGCCAAGTTCTACAGCAGTGGCACTGAGTCCATGACCAATGACGCTGACGTAAGCCCAGATTAGTAAAAAGCTTTAGATTTTGTTCATGTTGTTGAAAACATACCCTACTTTACTTTTTCAGAATTATCTTTTTAAATCTTTATCTGCATCTGTGTACATGTGCCTTCTTTATCTGTCCCTCTAGTTGTCTTACTATGGTACGATCTCCATTGGAACCCCTCCTCAGTCCTTCTCTGTCATTTTTGACACCGGTTCCTCCAACTTGTGGGTCCCTTCAGTGTATTGCAACAGTACAGCCTGTGGTGAGTGCCACTATGATGACTACTGAAGCTCAGACAACAGGGTTCAACCTGGCCACTTTGGTTTGAACATACAAAAATGTGTACTTATGCTATTAGATACTGTTCAAAAATATCCTTTTATTTTCATTTTAGGCTCTTTTTCATTCATGAGTTTTATCTATTTTGAAACTTTTTTCCAACAGAAAAAATGCACTTAACTTGTGATGCGAAATTTATATTCAAGCCAAGATGAACTTTGACCAGCAGCAACACTGGAATACTTCGAGCATTAGAAGTCATTTAGCAATAATAACAGAGCAGCACAGTTCGATTATCATACTGACTTGAGATTTTTGCACTATTTGCACTTGCAACTCTGATTCTCTACATAATGAATTGGTTTACTTTGGTAGTAAATTCTTTTTTATCTTGTTCTAGTTGTAATTTTACCAGTAGAACAACACTCATTGCCATCCAAGACATCCAAGTTGTATAAAATTGCACAACTTAAAAATTCATTCCTCTGCAGAGAACCACAACCAATTCAACCCATCTCAGTCATCCACCTTCCAGTGGGGTAACCAGTCTCTGTCCATCCAGTATGGGACTGGCAGCATGACTGGGTTTCTGGGCAGCGACACTGTTGAGGTAACCAAAACCTGTGGAACAAAAATCATAGTCTATTTAGACTTCAGATGGGCATGTCTCTGTGGTTTGCTGAACTGTGAGTGACAGCTGTCTTGCATGTCCAGGTGGGCGGCATCTCTGTGGCCAACCAGGTGTTTGGATTGAGCCAGACAGAAGCTTCTTTCATGACTTACATGCAGGCTGATGGGATCTTAGGACTGGCCTTCCAGAGCATTGCCTCTGACAATGTTGTACCAGTTTTTAACACCATGATCACTGAGGGGCTGGTGTCAGAGCCCATTTTCTCAGTCTACCTGAGCGGGTACTGAAATAAAATGGAATTCAGTTGGCTGGAAAATCTTTTGGGGTTTTTTTTGGAGTATATTTTGTGAATTTATGATATGATGTGTGTGTGTGTGTGTGTGTGTGTGTGTGTGTGTGTGTGTGTGTGTGTGTGTGTGTGTGTGTGTGTGTGTGACATCTTAGCAATAGTGAACAGGGCAGTGAGGTGGTCTTTGGTGGTACTGACAGCACCCACTACACTGGAACAATCACCTGGATCCCTCTGTCTTCTGCCACCTACTGGCAGATCAACATGGACAGGTACCAATAAGTCATCCAAAAGCTGCTGACTTCATAGCCAACATCTTTGCTTATACCTTCATATCAGACACAAAAAATCACATGGTTATAAAACTTCTTGGCTTGACTGTAATTCAACTTTCCTCTTCACAGTGTTACCATCAACGGACAGACTGTAGCCTGCTCTGGCGGGTGCCAGGCCATCATCGACACTGGCACCTCCCTGATTGTTGGCCCAACCACTGACATCAACAATCTGAATAGCTGGGTTGGAGCCTCAACCGACCAGTCAGGAGATGTGAGTCATACCCTCGTGACACAAATTTTCCCCTTTTTCTGAACCCAGAGTAAACAGACATTTAAGACTCTGACGTCAGAACTTTGAAATAAAAATAATTAAGTGGGATTCGGATAGTTGCTTTAGTTGGAAAACTGTAAAATACCAATAAACAGATTTTCTTCTGCCTCATGTTCTCTCACTTTGTTCTTCTGACAGGCTATAGTGAACTGCCAGAACATCCCGAGCATGCCTGATGTCACTTTCACTCTCAATGGAAACGCCTTCACAGTCCCTGCATCTGCCTATGTTTCTCAGGTCAGTAAGACCATCCTGCCAAACGCAGCACCAAATAATACAATAAAATAATAAAGATTTGAAGAAATTTAGCTTTTCTTTCTCCCCTGTCCACAGAGCTCCTCTAGTTGTACGACTGGCTTTGGTCAGGGTGGCACCATGCAGCTCTGGATCTTGGGAGATGTTTTCATCCGGGAATACTATGCCGTCTTTAATGCCCAGACCCAGAACATTGGTCTGGCCAAGTCAGCGTAATGAAATCAGTAATTTCATAAATACTCCAAGCATGTATTTTAATGGCATGGGAGAGTTCATGCAAACAGGAGTTTGTGGAAAACGTGCATGTGGACATGTTGTAGCTGCCTTTACATTAAACAGATTATAGCAACGCAAAGCATTTCTCTCTGTGTGTGTATGTGTGTCTGTGTCAACTGGACTTGTATGGCTATCCACTATTATCGCACATCAGTAGAATAAAGTGTTTCTGTGTTGTGCTGAAATGTCACAGGAACAAGAATCAGTCCAGTGTGTTCATTTATACATTCGACCTTTTACAAAGGATCTAAAAGTTTCCACTTTTTGTGGTAAGGACAACAGGCTTAGAAAAAAAATGACTGAACAGCTCTCAGAAGAAAAAAGGGCAGGTTGCCACTGACACTGAAGAAGCTGATAAGGACAAACGGTGATAGAACAGATGATAACCTGATGACACGATTTCACAACTCTGCTGCTATCTCAACCTGTGAACATGAGAATAGGGAAGTCTCAAACACAGACAAAACACATTTATTGCAGAGACAGAGTTAACTGTTTTCATTTCATTTCTCATGCTGTCAATATTTCTCCATTAAAAGCTCATTATTATAAACATTATCAGATATCAGATTTTACAGTCCATTCAAGTTTTGGGATACAAAAGAATCAAAACAAAGTAGAAGTGATCAGTCTCTGCCTGATCGTTAAACATCTTCTAGTATTTTCGCAGTTAACTGACATATACATAAAAACTTTCCAACAAAACATTGACAAAAGAATTAAAGTGGATCAGACATTAAAATCTGTAATTCAAATTCACGGTTGGATTGCCAGTATGGAGTATTCCACCATCCCAGCATGCTCTTCATCAGCAGCTCCTGTTCGTGCTTTGTGCATCCCCACATTTGCATACACTTCTTCGGGCTTCTGCAGAGCCTTGAAGTCCACCATTGTGTAGACTATGCCACTCGTTTCCTAGTAGAGACACATTTTGCCAAGAGACAGTGTTTTAGAGGAAGTTTAAAGCATAAACATGTCTCCCATTTAACATGATAGTGAGTCACAGCGACTGCATGTTCCCTGTTTAGCACCTACCGAAGCTTCTTGGTTCAGTGAGTCACAGTGAGTTTCTCCATATTTGTCTACAAAGAAAAACAACAGAACTTCACATCATTTACCCATTTTATAAAAGGAAAAAAAGAATATATTTGATCATAAACTTTGGCAGACAGTCTGAGCTTTGCGACAGCAGTTTTCGGGGGACTGCTTACCTAGTGGTTTGGATTTTGTCCTGACTCTGCAGCAAACAACACCAATCACTGAACTGATGAACATCATCACTGTAATTGCCACAATGACAGCCAGCGGCAAACTAAAACTCCAGGAGACTCTGAAGAGGAGCAGGGCACAAAAATGAAAAAACTATTCATGTTTCAGACACAGGAACAATTTGACCAGTGAGCAGGAACAAAAATGAGCAATGTGCGGAGTGACCACCTGTTGCTGTCACTGTGGTCCTCTGCTAAAGCAGGTCTAGTGGACTCTGGGAGTGCTGTGGATGTGCCGGGGGCTTTGGTGGTCCCTGTGATTGGAGGCTGTGAATGGCTGAAGTGATCTGAAACTTCTGCAAATTTCAAAAATAACAAAGTCCAATAAAAATCATTCTTAAATACAGCTAATAAACAATGACAGTAATGACAGCTGTTGCACGAAATGCATTTAGAGCATCCTGCCAAAAGGTTTATAAGAATACTCACCAGACACTTCTACATAATAGTCCCTGTAGATGTGATTTGGGGTTCCCAGCACGACACACCTGTAAAAGCCTCCATCTACAAATTGCACATTTGATATTCTAAATTCAATCCAGCCATCTTTTTCAATTTTGGTCACTCTTCCTTTCAAAAGTTCACAGGTATATCCTGAACTGTCCATCAGCCTGTAGCAGCCTCCCGGATACAGTTTACAGCAAGCCTTGTTGTAGCTGTTGTAAAATGAAGGAAAGGAGAGTCTCAGGAAAATGTGCTCGAACTCTTTAATCCTCTCCTGGCCTTTTAGATGACAGATATCTGGAAAACAAACAGTTGTCAATACAACTTCACAAACACTGGAAAAAAGTGGAATAGCGTTTTTTCCCCCATACCTATTAAAAGGATAAAAGCAATGGAAAACTTCATCTTCATTGTGATGCTCGCTAATTCTCAGCACTTTGGGACAGTTTTAGTTTTGAACTCTTGCTGCAGGATTGAAGGCTCCTCCTAAAGAGGAAAGAAGAGGAAGTTGTCTGTGCAACAGCTGGAAGGCACAAAGACGTGCTCCTCACGAGGCTTTGGGAACTGTTGCTGGACACGTCTGTGGCACAACAATTCTGTGGCTGATTCTTTTTTTGACTGTGTTATGTGTCTGCATATATGGAGAGTCAAGGTATATCACTGGAAAAGAAACATGAAAATGCTTTCACCTCGTATCCAACAGCGAACGTTTGTCTCATAATTTATGCATTTACACAAGAATGTGATCGCTTTAGCAGCTCATTAAGTTGCATGACTAAAATCTGGATTATAATTATAATGGGAGACATGCAAAACACAAAATGTACTATTGCTTTTTTATATGGTTACAATATTAAAATAAAACCAACTACATGAAACACATGCTGGTAGTTTTATTTTATTTTCCTGCACAGACAAAGACACAAGGAGACTGACCGAACTGGTTCACTTCTGATGCACCATTTATTACATCGTGTGTGTGTGTGTGTGTGTGTGCGTGTGTGTGTGTGTGTGTGATTCAGCCTCCAATATTATTAAAAAAATTTACCATATACTTTGATTTCCATTAACACGTTATACTGTCATAAATGATAACTATGCTTACCAGTGACTTTGTGAGATCATTATAACAAACATTTACCAAAGCTGGAAAACAGAGTCTTGATAAAACATATTTCGATTTCTGCTGAGACATTTGGATGGTACAGTCAAAATTTAAGGATACTTGCTGAAGTTTAAACCAAGCATTGACTTTGAATGTGGTGTGGTTGTTGGTTTTGGTTTCAGTATTTCAGAAAGCACTGATCCACTGCGATTTGGTAGCATGCAGTCTGACTACATCACATTTAGTACCTGCTCACTTCGAAGCCCGGCCAAGCAGGCACCATTTAGTACCAAGTACCAGGTACTGTGACCTGGAAAACCCTGAAAACTGTGGCAAACTGTGGCGAGTCGATCTCATTAGTTACTAATGGAAAAGGGGCTTTTTGAGACAGTGGTCTTGGTGCAGTTACAAATGAATGTCAGAGCAGTTAATTTATGGTATAGACTAACCATGACAGAGACACACAACCATTAACCTCTTTATGAATTAGAAAAAAGAGATGCTAAATCTTGTGATATTATGATTTTTTTTCAAATGCATTAGATTAGTGCTATCACTACAGGGGACAATGCTGCAGCCTACTTTGGTCTTGAGCTGCACGTTTACAAGGAAAGAGGATGATGTTTTTCCTTCTTTTACTTAAAACAAAAAATCTCAGTTCAGTTCTGCTCTCTGACACTGTGTGGACATTTTCAGATTTGGTAGAAACTCTAATAAGATTTTATTCACAGCAAAAAAGTGTCCAGTACCTATTTCATCTACTAGCATGCATAAGCTCCTCATAAAATATCATTATTTTTGTTATCCACAAATTTTCACATTTACTATTTGACAAAAAAGTAGAAACAAATATTAAAGAAGGTATTTAATTTGCTTTAGAAAAAAAATAGTTTTAGTGATTGAATGTTATGTCTGATTAATTTCTGAATTCTCAGACTGGTCCAGTGTGCAGGCCAAAATATGGGTATAAAAACATGAATTCATTTCCATGACTTTGACTTTGACAAGTTTTTGACAGATTTAAAAAAATATTTGTGCTTTCTTGTTTTTAATGACTGCTGGTCTAATAAATGTGTTAAGCACTGTATCAGTAGGACATGTAATTATTCTAATATACAAAACTATTTATACAATTTTTTGCACAATTCGTTGGTTTGATAAATTAATCTCGGAACACTCCTGTGAGTAAAGCTGGCATACAAACATGAAATCACTTAAAACACAAGAAAGGGATCTTTTATAAAGCCCACTGAGCCTGGACATAAACCCAAAGCTACACGAGAGCTTCTTACAAACAGGTATATGAGATGAATAAACCCCTAGAGAGAAAAAATGAAGCAAAGTTTGACTTACCAAATCTGCTTATGAACTAAACAATAGTAGTAAAGCACTTCCGGATCTCCCGAGTGATCACTGAACAACCTTTTCTTCTTTTCATCGTGGAAACATTCACGTGATCTTTGTTTTGTTTTGTTTTTGCATTTGTTTTGCTGTAGTCTGATGTGACTATGTGTTTCACATTCATTCACCTTGCTTCTTCTGTAATCGGGTGTCATTACACTAACTACAGTATTAGTGATGCTGTGATAAAGACTTGTGAATAAGTCTTATCTTTCCGGCCAATTGCTTCGCCAAAATGCAGATCACACAAAGCCCCATTCAACAGCTCATTTGGAAATACTGACATCTGCTGGTCATTCACTGTACAACAGCCCTGCTGTGATATATCAGTGAGTATGTGAACGTAATCATGTATCAATTCCAGAATACCCGTATGAGGTCCAGTGTGTGTGTGTGTGTGTGTGTATGTGTTTGTGTTTGTGTTTATGAAACTAGACATCCTCTGTGAGATTGATTTGCGAAGATGTCAAATGCTCACAAAATGCTGATAATTTTAGAATTTTATTGGCTCCGTAATATGCTTGCAATCTCCTCGGAATCACCTCAGACCCAGATCATGTAAAACACTTCCTGTAATTCTGTAATTTGTTTTCAAAAGCTTGAATCACATAACGAGGGAGTAACGTTGTTTCACAGAAAGGGGGCTTCGGTTGTATTTGGTTAAATGACATTCTGAAGAACGACAAAGGCCTCGACACAGACATAACTTCCCTACTAACTAAACAATTTAGAATGAAAGAAGCCCCCTGCTTACCTACACTATGATCAGTGTAGAATGGATGTTTTCACAGCAGGTATGGACAGACATATGATCACAGCTACCGACATTTTCCCAGTATTACTATTGTATTGGAGTATTAGCTTTAAAAGTGCTGTTTTAAAACAGGCTTGAAAAAAAAGTGATTTTAAGCATTCCACATTAGCTTTCCTAGAATTTGCATCACTTAAAGCACATTATGTCAGTTTGTTTAAGAAGCAGGGTTGTAGCCATTTCATTATGATGTCACTCTCAAAGATCACGGAGCAGATCACATACCATTTGTAGAATCAAGTGATCTGGTACAAAGACGTGCATGTGGTGTCTTATTCCACCCCAAAATGATATGTGGCAGGATCTTTAGTGGTTTTCGTACAGCGGATCAGTTAATTTGTGCGTGCATACCACCCCAAATTTACCTTGCATTCAAGGAAGACCTCAACTGTTACTGGAACATATGGCTCAGCTAAAATGCAGGTCCAGGTTTACAGATCAGCTGTATTTCTGCTACATACACATGGAATTGACACTTCATTGTATATACATTTGCCTCCTGTTTCTTTTATTGTTTTAGGTTAGTACTTCAAAAGGCAATTTAAAAAATTAAATAACGTGAGAGTTATTTCAGGTGGCATTGTATGCGTGTGAAAGATGTACATTTCCCCTCAAATCAATGTTTTGATTCAGTGTGTCAACCCATGTGTTACTTTAAGTTACACGAATGAAGGTTTAGAGTACTGCAGTCTAGTAGTTATTGACTCAAGCAAGATTTAAAAAGCATTAAAATTTGATCATGACCCTAATTCAGAAAGCATTAATTTTTTCCTGCAAAAGAACACAACCTCCAGGCTTTTTCAGCATTGTCAGTTTTTGCAAAGAATCATTTTCCACTACATGTACAACAGGTGAAAAACAAATAAAAATAAACAAATTAAACCTCACAAGTGTTTTTTTTTTTAATTATTATTTTCCTAAAGATTAATTGAAGTCTGACAATTTTGGTCACCCTTCTCTAAATATATGTGAATTCCAACTGATGGGACACACAAGGGGTAAGTAGACTGCTTTTACACCTGTTAAAGTTTCCCAATGATCAAAGCAAAGAGTTAAGACCTCAAAGTATTAGAAAAAATGCAGATTGCACAGCAGCAAATCCACACATTTGAGAAAAAGAAATTAACATGAACTTATGATGTTAAAGTCAGTTCTCATGCATGAGTCATCTTCTTTCCATTGCTTACTTAAGGTGGTCTCCACAGTGGATCATCTGCCTGCATCTTTCCCATCCCTAGCTGCCTCCTGTGTCAAACAACTGTCTTTCATGTCCTTCACTATATCCATGAATCTTCTCTGTTATATTTCTCTTTTCCTCCATACCTGACAGCCTCATATTTGGCATTCTTTGTCCAGTATATCAATTTTCCCTCTTCTGCACATATCCAGAGCATCTCAGGCTTGCATCTCTAACTTGGTCTCCAAACCGCTGAGCTGTCTCTCTGATGTACTCATTTCTAATCCTGTTCAATCTGGTTGCTCCCAGTGAAAATCATCTTCAACTCTTGGGGAAGACTGGGGATCTGTCCACAGAGAAGCTCTGAGAATGTTTACAGCTCTGCAGATGACATTCATTTATATATCTCTTTTAAGCCGCAAGATGTTTCTTAAATTGATGAGGAAACAGAAACCTGAAGTTCTCTGAAGTTGCAGGTTTGTTTACAGCAGTGTTTCACAAAGCTCGAGGCAAAAGGTTTCCAGTTAGTGAAATCGCCTGGGTTTACAATTCCTGTTCTCCACAGGATTCTCTCTCTCTCTCTCAGAAGTCTCTCAGATTTCTTTTAGGTTTCTGCACAGAAGAGAAAAGAGCTTAGTTAAACTCACAGATTAAAACAGAGCAAACATACAAGCAAACAGAGGCAGCTTCACAAATACAGTTATTTCAATGATCCGGCATCAACTGAAGGTCTTCTTTAACCTACAGGTCCATGGAGTTTGAAGGGTGAGGACCCAGGAAAGAGCAACAAGGAGGAGAGGGACAGAAAATGGCAAGTCACAAAGGAGGCCTTGGAGACCATGATGAGAATGTCCACCTCACTCAGGCTTTTTGCTTTAGGCTTTTCATTCTGGACCAAGCTATGTGCAGAAATGTGCTTAAAACCCTGAAAACTGTTAAACTTACCACAGATATTCACTTAGTGTCTATAATAATGACATTTAATGGTTTCATGAATTGTGTTCATCTCATACCCAAACCACCTTTATCAAATTCTACTCTAAATTCTGCTCTAATACAATACCAGTACTCGTGACCAGAGTGCACAAATGCAACAATGTTTTTTCATACTTGACAACACAATAAAACACAAGAAAAATCTGAATATGTTTGCGATTAGGATTTTTATTTGATGGTAAATCTATTTTTTATGTCAGTTTTTTTAAAATTTCATTTTGTTTTACTTTGATGCTATAATAGATGATTTTAAAATTCAGTTAAATTTAAGGTTATATAGCATCACGGCAAAACAACAGTCTCCTCAAGGTGCTTTATAATGTAAGGTGAAAACCCTACAGTATTAGCAGGAAAAATACCCAACAATCAAAAGATCCCCCTTTGAGCAAGCACTAGGCGACAGTGGGGAGGAAAAACTCCCTTTTATAAGGAGAAACCTCCAACAGAACCAGGCTCAAGAAGGGGCGGCCATCTGCTGCGACCGGTTGGGGGTGATGGAAAGACAATATAGGGAGACAAGATGAAGTATAATTCTGTTGGCCAGTTACATTGTTTTTGAATAAATTATTAAATGCTTCAAGATCTTTAAAGAAGCATGGTAGTGGGGGGGGAGTCAAGTTGGTCTTTTAGTCGTCACTGCTGCCCTTAAAGCAGCTCCTAAATGGCTTCGTTAAAGCTTTTCCCACTGCTCTAAAGAACCTAGTAATTTTAGACTTCAATGAGGGATTGAGTACAACCTCAATAATCATTTCCAGGAGACCCAGAAAAAGTTCATCAAAAGTGTAATCATCTGGTGTAAGAGCCAAATGTACAAACTGATCTGCAGAGTCAAGCTCCTTTATAAGGGCTTTACTCATTTTCTTTAGAATCCGAAGTTTGTTATTTTTAAGAGCACTCAGATATTCTGGGCTTCTGACCTTATCTAGAACCAGATCTGTAAGACGCCTGGTGATGGCGTCGTAGTTTTCTATATTCAGAGTCTTTGTGTCGAAACTGCATTTCTTGAGGAGCTTATCTATCAGGCAATTACTGAAGTCTCTGACAATTTTCTCAGACTCCTCGTGTAAGTTTTTAGAGGTTGATGGCTGACTTTGAGCTTCTGTAAGCCCAGTGTCAGTGATTGGTTCAGGCTCAGGGCTGTTTTCTGGGGGTAGGCCCTGCTCTAGTACACTCACACAGGAGACTGTTTCATTTTTGGGAGGGTAATCTGGACATGACTCTGGTTCAGACAGTCTGTCAGTTTCTTTTCGCTCTGTTGGGGTCAGTGCTCTTAAAATCACATCCTGGATGTCTCCCACGGCACCAGAAATGTTGTCACTTTGGACAGTTTGATCCAAAGCATCATTCTCTAACCACAGAAGAATTTTTTGCAAAAACTTTTGCACTGAGTCTTCTACAATCACATAGAGGACCTCGGGCGAAAAGGGTAACTCATTTGTTGGCTCTGCAGACCTAGAGATCACAGAGTCTGAAAGACTTCTTCCCGATGGCATCACAGGGAGTACATATCTTTCAGTTAACTGGAGGTGGTCATACACTTTATCTGTCAACTCCCTGCAAAACATCTCAATTTCCTTTATCTTTTCCACGGGGTTCCAGATACGGTTAAAATGTTCTGCACCATTTGATTTATGAAACACTTGAACAAGATTGGGTTCGATGGTGTTAAAATCAACTGGGGAAGAACTTTTAAACACGGTATCCATCACTGGTGTGTTTACATAGCTACGACAAGAACTGTAGCTGTCCATACAATCTGCTCTCTGATCATCAGGAGACTTGACCGGTTCATGGAGACAGACGAAGAACCTTTTGTTTTTCTTCACCAGGTGTTTTACCTCTCTGATCATTTTGTAAAACTGCTTTTTGGCAAAACCGCAGAAGCTTTCTTTCTGCAGCTTTTGGTCATTGCTTTTTCTGGATGGGATGCATGAGGCGAAAAAGTTTTTCACCTTTTGGATAGTTAACTGCACATTAAAAGCAGGTTTGCATGAGTCACATTTCTCACTAGATGTGACATCTTCACCATCAGAAGACTGCAGATGATCAATTATTGTGTTTACAATATCAGCTGCAGCTATTTCTGCTGGCGTGCTGGGACGCTGGAGACTTTCAGCTGTCTCAGCATCTGTGCACTTCTCTATTTCTGTGTCATCTTTGGCATGCAAATAATTCAGAGTGTCAAGTATTACATTGACAACATCAGCTACGATCACTTCAGCTGGGGTGCTGGAACGATTTTCCGCCATCTCTCCATTTTCACTTTCTTTTTTCTCTACAGGCGTCATGTCATTTTCATCCGTTTTGTCCTCAGTGATTCCTGCATCTGTGCTCCATTTGGTGAGAGCACTGCTCACCTCCTCAACAACCATTGCCTTCTCAGAGATCTTTGATTCAGTACTCTCTGCTCTTGAATTAGACGGGCTAGGGGAACTAGCTGTGTCGCCCTTTGACATGCGTAGGCTGCTTAGCTTACCTGCACATTTTTCCAGACACGACACTGCGTGAGAGACCATGCGTCGAAGGTTTTTTGTGGTTGTAATTTTTCCACTGACATAAACAGCAGGATCTGACCGTAAATCCGGGTTGCTTAAGAGTAGAGTCACAGCTGAGTTGACCTTTTCTGAGATCTCCAATTCAATCAGTTTTGTCAGCCTCTTACTGGACTGACAGTTTTCATGGGGGATGTTAAGAGCGATGCCAATGCTGGTTGAAAGAGAGTCTCCCAGCGACGGAGCTATTTTTGCCACAGGTATGCTAATATCTGTTTGGGACAATTCGTCTGTCATTAACTCCTGAACTGTGGGAAGTACAGATTTCAGGATGCCGGTAGAAACTATCTGAATGATTTCGGTTATCATATCAGCCAGTAATGCTTGGAGATCTGAGTCCCAGACTCCAAATTCAATCATTCCCCACTGTACCTGGGAGAACTGATCAAAACACTTGGTTATAGGAGGTAAAATATGCTCGGGAGTGATGGGGATAGAGTTTTTAGTCTGAAATTCAGCCATTGTGGACGTTTCTAAGTTTCTAGAGTGTGAAGATCGCGGTCTGTACATCTCACTTACTTAACGCTAAGTAGTAGATTGTGAGTCCTGGCGGGGTATATATATGAGTTCAGTTGACCCTAACGTCACTGGCACATCAAAGCGTTCGCTACGTCACAGTCAGGCGATCAAAGCGTTCGCTTCTTCACCTCGCACGCATGCGCACTGTCTGTGTTTTGAACTTCCACGCACAGGCGGCCCGAGCCGCCCGACTCAAACCGCTAATAAATTCTTACATACACAGCATGTTGGTGTAAAATACAGTATCTACAAGCGAAAGGACATTTAGCCTCGTTATTTACTCTCTTAAAATGCACAACACCCATATATAAAGTATACGGAGGGACACTGCAGCGAAACGGAGCTCTAATCTCCGAGTGTACAACCTCTGGACCCAGCCTGATCACCAACTTAGCGACTTTGTCGCTATATTTAGCGAGTTTTCAGACCCCTTTAGCGACTTTTTTTCTAAAAAGCGACTAGCGACAAATCTGGCGACTTTTTCTGGTGTTACTGGAGACTTATTTATGATGACTTTTTGACGTGAAAGCGTGTATCGCTCCTACTCTCAACAAGCAGTGGGTGCTGCCATGGGCACCTCACCCGTGCCAAAGGGCTCACAGGCGGAGGATAGTCCTCACGCAGCTTCTATCAGGGCAGGAGACGTTCAAACCTATGCGTCCAAACTGCAAATGAATCGCGCATGAGTGAAGCCGCTGCTCCCGCACTGACTGTAACGCAGTCAGTTCTTCTTTTGCTGTTATGCTGTTTTGTGGATCACAACGTTTAAAACTACTTATAAACACACACACACACACAAAGTAACTCCACCAGAGTGCCTATTTCGGGTCACTTTTGCCGGTCCAAGCCCGGATAAAGGACATTAAAAAAAACAATAATTGCTAAAAGAAATTTAATTTGTAGCTCTAAATAAATTCTAAATGCATTTAGGACGTTTTTTACTCACTTTATGTCTCTTCCACGATGTTATTTCTCTCTCCAACAACGTAGGTTACAATTACATTAGCATGACCAATTATGCAAATTAGGCGATGACGTCATTTGGCGACTTTTAGCGACTTTTAGGACAGCCAATAGCGATTTTCATTACTGAGGAGTTGGCAACACTGGATCACCACCTGTTAATACGCTAACATGACTATGGCCAGCATCACTGCACGTAGCTCCGCTTATTTAAGCTCGTGTTAGCCTAAATACGTTCCAGGGGTACTAGCTAGCAGCCGTTTTTAATAAGTTAACGTGCTCTTGACAAACAAACCCTGTAGAAGCTCATTCAGCACTCAGTAAGGCCTACTAAGTAAGGCTGAATAAAACGAAGGCTGTGCAGTCACTGTGCTATGCCAAAGTTGGAACAAATGTCTGATATTGTCTGAATATTTCTTAATGAGGTATTGTTCACAAAGTTACCTGTGCAGTGCTCTGTACAGCTTACAACCTGTGAGAGAGATAATTTCAAGTATTAATATTTGTTCAATACTCAGGAGCTGCCCTCAGATTCAGACCTCAGCACCACTCAGTGACAGAAAACTCATCCTATTTCTTCACCTTTGTAGTAACTCCAAAATTGACTGATGAAAATAGTACATAGGTGGGTGGATGTAGCTGTTGATAATAATGTGGGCTCTATTATTAACTGAAAGAACAAATTACACTTCTCTGAACCCCTCTGCTGCTTTTTTTTTTATTTAAGGTTACATATTAGCAGGCTGTGGAGTGCTCTGTGAGTTTAATTAATTTCAACTTCATTGACAATAACTGAAGCAGTGGAAGCAATAACAAATGCACTGGACTTGAGTCCCTCAAGGGTCAGTATTGTATCCCAGTCTATTTAACACACACACACACACACATATACATATATATATTAATGACATGTTCAAGGTGTCCAAATGATCAAACTTCATATTATTTGCTGATGATACTAATATATTGTTTTCTGTGAATATGTAAAAAAATCCGTTAAGACAGTCATCAATAGTAATAAATTATCACTAAATGTTAGTCAAACAAAAGCAATGATATTTGGTAACTATAAAGTGAATGATGGCACACAAATACAGGTAGAAAATGAAAAATTGAAATAGTAAAGGTGACTCAATTCTTAGGACTGATACTTAATATCAGTTGGAAACCTCATATCAGGCATGCACAAAGTGTCCCAAAGCATCTCAATCATAAACAAAGTTAAACAGGTTCTAGATCATAATTGTGTCTGTATACTTAATTGTTCTCTAATTCTTCCTCATTTAAGTTATTGTATAGAGGTATGGTGAAATAATTAAAAATACACTAAATACTCTTTTCAGAAATTACAGAAAAGGGCAGTTTGTACAATACACAAACATGGGTATCTTCATCATACAAATTCCTAATTTTTACAGTCAAAATGATTAAAACTTCATGACTTGGCTAATTACAATACAGCACAGATAATTCTTAGAGCTAGAAATAATCTATTGCCAGTCAAATTTCAAAATCTTTTCAACCAGAGAGATGCGGTGAGAACTACTAGGAAACGTTTTTGTGTGTCTCTGTGTGGGGTTAAATTGTGGAGTGGATTAGCAGCTAAGGACGAGCAACGTCCAAATGTCCAGAAATTTAAATCACTTTTATTCAATAAACATATGGTTTTCATGCAGTTCAAGGATGGGGCCGGCGTTAAGCTACAAGAGGTGTTTTCAATATAGATATGTCCAATGTCATAAGTTATCATTATGTTATACAACATATTACATACACTCAGGAAGAAGCTACATGACTAAACTATAAATATGTGAAGTGGGTAGGAGTATGAAAGTTTATTTCTTCCCACTCCTTTTTGAGCACCTGTTGTACTAAACAGTATTTTCCTTCCTGTATATTTGCTCTGTTTTGTATATCTGTACCCATATGCTCGAAATAAATGATCAATCAATGGACCAGAAACCAGCGGCAAACAAATCTAAAGAGGAAACAGCAGAAAGATTCTGTTAAACTGAGGCCAAAGTTCACCTGGGCTCAACAAAACTAGACAATGGAATATTCAGATACTTTCCAGTTGTAGGATCAGAATTTGGCTTAAACAACATGAAATCCTGCCTTATATCAATGGTTTAGGCTGCTGGTGGTGGTGTAATAGTGGGAGTTTATACTAAGGAGGTCTCCTTAGTACAAACTGAGCAGCGGTTAAACACCACAGCCTCTTTGAGTGTTTGATTTGATTGATGCTTTGAGCAAGATAGCGTGCCTTGTCACAAAGCTCAAGGTTCTTGAACATGACAACACGTTCACTGCACTCAGACGACCTCTACAGTCACCAGATCCCAATCCAATAGAGCACCTTTGGAATGTGGTGGAACAGATTTACATCACAGATGTGCAGCAACCATGCGATGCTATTCTGTCAACAAGGAGCAAATCTCAGAAATTTTTCCAGCACCTTGTTGAATCCATGCTATGAAGAATAAAAGCAGTTCGAAAAGCAGTAAAGGGATCCAACCCTGTACTAGCAAGGTGTACCTAATAAAGTGGCTGACGATTGCATTTATATAGATAGGATATGTTAAAGCAGACACGGACAAGATGAAATAATTCCGAGCAGACACATACATGTATAAAGTGATTTATTTGGTGTCAGCTTTGAACGTATTAAACACTTTATACTCATCAAATCAAAACATGTCTTCCATTGCACAACAGAAGACAAATGCAAAATGTATGTACATAATATTATGTAAACACAATATTGTGGCATTCTATTAATTAACTTATCTTATTACACATCAAAAATAAAGCGTGCCTTTTCATTTCATTCCATTCAAAAACTAAAATGTTCATTAGGACACTTTTAATAACATGAAATAAGCCATTTTATCATTTTTAATAACATTGTCTTGCAAATGGAAGCTGTTGAGGCACATATACACAATTGGGTTTGAATAATTAGAGAAGAGCCCAACGTTCCTTAAATTAACTCTTGAATGCTCAGTACCTATGAATAAATTAGAAGCACTGCGTACAATAATTGAAATTTACAAGAAGCTGTTGATTGTGACTGATGCAGCTGCCCCGAGCAGGTGATGCTGGGCAGGAGATAAGGCCTTTTTTTCACTTCACTGCCAGCTAGATGCATAAATAAGTTGAGGTCACTGTTCTGTTAGCTCATAGTGGTTTGTATTGGTCCTCCTCTTGGCGCACTTGCATCCCTATTCATTGGAGAAAGTAATGACATCATAGTGGATGCCCTGTTGCTGCAGCTCTTCCAGTTGCTCAGGTGTAGCCTCAGTGTAGACTGTCTGGGTCTGTGTCATGGCCGCGTCTGCTACGGCTGCAGGAACAAAGATCAGAGTTCATACTTTCAAACTTTATTTATACTGAAGCTAATATTAGAAATAAATGATATTTTGGCAAGTTTTAAACCCACTGATGATGTTTGTTTATCACTTTCAAAAACATCTGCATTTAAGGAATTACTTAAATTATAAAAACTGACCTGCCTACATCTAAAATGCTCTGGCTGTCCCGAAGAAACCTTAGTATATATTTGGGACAAAATTATAAGAAATTCATAAAATCCCAAAACTTGGAACTGAACATCAACTGAGCACTCTCATAAGAGCCAACCTGTGACAGCAGAGTGGGCAGCAGCCTCCAAATCTTCAGCATTCACGATTTGTTGATCAGAGCTGACAGGTAGGTACTGGATCTGACCGTCGTGACTTACAGCAATCTACAAATAGAACAGAATAGAGTTTATTTCAAACGTGAAAATAACTGAGTTACAAGAACAAAAACTTTGTAAACACACAAAAAAAACCAAGATAAAGACATCAAGTTGTCATGAATATCTCTGCATCCCACACAATTATTATGCTTGAAAAGGAGTAGGATGAAGTTTACACTTATTTGTTCCCGCCCAATTTGCAAATCAATGTTCAGAGTTTGGCATATAATCAGATAATATACATGTTTAACTATACACATGTTTACACTCATATACAATACACACAAAACAGTTTAAGCTCACAAACCAAAATGACTAAATAATCTCTTTTATATTTATTTTTAAATTTGAGTTATGTTTGGACATAATGATGTTTCATTTGTCTATAAAATTTGACTTAACTTTATAGAGAATTCCATGTATATGATTGTGTATGATTCAGTTGTACTAGTAATGAAGTTGCTCAATGTAACCAGTTAGATACCTTCCCATCACTTCAATTTAAAAATACAAAAACTTCTAAATTTGGATGTACAGATGATTACACACTGATAACAAGATTATAAATACTTTACTGAATTTCTCCAAACAGCTCCCACTCCATCCTACACAGAGGTCCTATCAGCATGTTTTAGATTTTAAATCGGTCTCACCTGTTGCTCCTGAACAATGGTTCTGTCATGTTCGTACTGGATTATCTGTCCGTCTGGCATCTGAGGGCCAGTCACAGAACCAGTTACAAATGAGACAGAGATTCTCACTATTAAATACTGCATATATATGCACTGTCTACGCAGTAAAACACTAACCTGTATGTGGTTGCCATCAGCTACTACTACATACTCTTGAGGAAGTAAGTGTTGAACTCCATCCTGTGAGATGATATACTGAACCTGAAAGTGGACATGGGACAAATAAGGTGAGATTGAATCTAACATTGATACTGATTTATACAATACCACAAAGAACCCTTAGGCACTTTCATGATTATAATGTTCTATCACACACAAGACTATAAACCACCTCCAAAGCCCCAAATGTATCCTGATGCATGGAGCCAGAATCAGACCTTCTTTTTTCACAAACATTATTTTTTTTGCCTTTATTTTATAGGACAACAAAGCTTTTCAGACAGGTCAGTGGGGAAAGATAATGGAGGAAGACACAAGACCAAGGGCCCTGGGTCAAAATTAAACCCTGAACCTCAACCAAGTGAGATAAACTGACGCCCATGAGTCAAAAGCAAGGGCTGGCCATACCAACACGTTTTTTCTAGTTATTGCCTTTTTATTTGAATAAGTTTAAGCAAAAAATATACATTAAAATTCTTTAAACTAATGTTTCTTAAAATTTTAATGCATATGCATTTTACATGCACAGCGGTAGAATGATTCAAGTGAAACTCACCTCAGTAACCTGGTTGTCTCCTGTCATCAGATGCTGGACCGTCTGACCGTCTATGGTGGTTATCTGCTGAATGTATGCACCTTCCTCCTGATTAATGCACATTTAAGGGTTCTTATTTATAAAATGTTTAGCAGTTACACGCGCAAAATCAATCCATTTTGGAGAATACATTACATGAACATAGGCTGTACAGTGTGAGAGCTGTTACCTGGTCTGACACTGCCTGTTCCTGAGCTACAATGATGTGCTCCTGTCCTAGAGCCTGCAGCCGCTCAGGAGTGATCACTGCCTGATGTCCCTGCAGGGCTGATGTACACACACATACACACACCAAAATACATTAACTTTGTGTGTATTTTTTATCTGTTTTACACTGAGGCCTCTGTTTATGGACTTTTGACCACTGACACTTTTACATTTACTGTTATTATTACTTTTAAGCACAAACTGTAAGTCTCGGCTTGTATGATCCTGTGTTTCTTACACTGTAGTGTGGCTAACGCCTCCTCATCGCTGTTAACTATTATGGTTTGCTGAGACGCAGTGGTTCGACTTTTGCGAGCAAGATTATCCTGATTGTGAAGACGCTCCATGTGAAACTTCAGATGGCCATTGCGGTTAAACCTGAGTTAAAAACAAAAAAACAAAAACACTCACATTAATAGCTGTTCTGTACCTCTAATGCCTAATGAATACAGATGTGTTAGATCCTCCCACCTTTGTCCACAAAGTTTACAAGAAAATGGTTTCTCATTGGTGTGCGTCATCATGTGTCTGCGTAGGTCTTTCTTGTTTTTGGAGGCAAAGCTGCAGTTTGGACACTTGTGAGGACGCAGGTAGGAGTGCTGTCCCATGTGGGTCTAAAACAAAACAGAACATTAATCACAATTAAAAGGAGCAAAAGTTAGAGGGAGAGAAATGTTTTTCAAATGTCATTAAAATGGCTTAGAGTATAAATGTCAAACTAAGCGAACATGGGGGTGTACACCTCTCAATTATTGTTTTTTCCCCCATTTATATTAATATGAAGCTGTTCATCAATTTTAATTGTCATTACTGCCTCCAGTGGAAAAATCTAGCCAACTTTCCATTGATTAGCTACTTGTGAGACACATTAAATAGCAGGACTGCAGTGGTCACACCCAGAGTCTGGTCTTTGGTCTGAGATGACTGTATTTAGAATATCCACTGCTCTTTGAAATCGTACAGAACCGACAGTAGAAAAAACAAACAAACAAGAAACCAAGTATTTAACTCACCTGAACCTTACCTACATTCACTTGTAGTGTGTGAAATTTAGCCAAGAATCACACACTATAAACTGTATAAATCGGGGGATTTGGGGAGACTCACCTTGACCTCAGGCCAAGAGGTGGAGGTGAAGTCACAGTCAGGACACTTGAAAGTATTGGCATCCACGTGCGCCCTCTTGTGGTTCTCCATGTCTGAGCGTCCGTGGAAAGACTCCATGCAGATTCGACAGGAAAACCTCTTCGTAGTGAGACTGGGAGAGCTCACTGCAGAGGGAGAAGCTGGAGCTTCGCTGCTCAGCTAACGGAGAACAGACAACATAGTCAAGGAGTGGAAGACAGAGATAGTATATCTGTTTATAGTATAAACTACAGTTGCTAGTTACCTCCACTTGTTGCAATACACCATCAGCCAGTGCTGATGTAAGATAATACTTGTCACTTTTCAAGCTCTCTGACCCAGAAACCTCTAAAGCTTGAGAAGGGCTAGACTCCACATTACTGAAAAGAAAGCAGTTTAATAAGATTAGAAACTGCTGAGACATCAAAATGTCCTTAATATGAAAGTAATCTCTTGCTTATGAAATATTTGAACATAAGCTACAAATCGGACTGTGCTACGTTACCTATATCCAGGACTACGGATTTCTTCAGCTGCCTGCTCCACCACACTGAAGTCCCCTCCCCCCTCATAGCCTTCAATGGCGATGTGGGTAAGCTCTCCTGTTTCAGAGGTGGCAGCCTCGTAGGCCTCTTGTAGCACCGTCTCGCCATTCTCAGAAACATGGAAGGTCAAGATCTTTTGGGCCTGACCGGACGCTGCTGTCACCGTGCTCCATGTTCCCTTCTCCAAAGCTTTTCCATCTGACTTCAGCACTGCTACCTGAGATACACAATCAAGATATATTTCACAGTTATTATTTTATAAAATACAATGCTATCTTTCATATAACCGTTCTGAAATTTTGATGAGCCGACCTGTAAGGAGTTCCCAACCAGCTCCCGTGCATTGCTCATATTCAGCAGCAGGTCCAGGGCATTCTGAGCAGATAGGTCGCTGGATTCAGCTGAGGAAAAGCACATGGAGAAAAAGTTCAGAGCTTGTCATTCAGGTTACATATAACACCATAAATATTTAATATGTTTTCAGAGAAATCCTTACTGACCTTGTTCATAGATGATCGTGGTGTTTCCCAAAGCGTCCTGGGACACTGAGGCATTTTCCATGCCCTGCATGGCTTGCAGTGTTGCAGAATCCACAGTGACCTAATAAGATCATGTTAAAAAAAAGAAAGAAAAACAAAAATAAAACAAAAACTATGGTTATTCTTTAAGAGTAAATAATATTTCTAAATTTTGCAAAGTGTTGAATTTTCATGCATATGGACATTTACAAATTTAAAATAAAAATAAAAGTCTCATTATTTTGTTCTTTTCATGTTTTTTTCCCCTTCTCATCCCCCATTGCCATAAAAGTAACAAAAGATAACAACAAATCAAACTTACAATAGTGTTCTGCAAGCTCTGTGTGTCTTCATGTTGCTGTTTCAGCTCTTCTATCTGCTGCAGGGTGAAGAAAGGTCTGCGCCGTGTCTTTACAGGCTCTTCAGGGTGAGCCAAAGACCATTCTTCAAATGCCTCAGCGTGGCGACACTGCACATGAAGGCGCAGGTTCTTCCTGTGCTTAGTCATGAAGTGACACATATCACAGGAGAAAGGCTTCTCGCCTGGAGAAATGTAAAAACACACAACATCAGTAAGTGAATTCAATAGGTGAACTTAAACAAATGCTATTTAAATATAGCATTATTGTCTTTCTGCTGCACTGACCTGTGTGTTTGATGGCCAGATGGGAGACGAGAAACTCCTCTTTGGAAGTAGAGTATTTACAGTAGTCGCACTTAAAAGGCCTGTCGTTGGTGTGGGACAGCTGATGGTTGAGCAGCAGCTTCTTGTTGTCACAAGTGTAGTCACAAAACTCACATTTGAACCTGTCACATTAACACCAGAGGGGCATTAGTTATAATATCACACTAACACCTAAATTATTTATTCTACCAAAAACTATTAACTATTGTGATAGCCTTGTTTTTAAAAGAAGACTGACTGGTAGATGACAGAGTAAAAGAGGAGGAATAGAAGTCTGAGTACTGACTTGTTGTCCTCAAGACTCTGGATGTGGGTTAGGAGGTGCATTTTGAATGTGTAACGCTTCTTGAAGGATTTTCCACACTGCAAAGACAGAAAGGCATCTTAAACAAGAAAGTAAGCGAACTTCCTAGTGGAATAAGAAAGCAGGAGAGAATATTCATTAGTACTGGTGACACACCTCTAACATAGTGAGATTACCCTGTTTTTTGTTTGTTTGTGTTGCCATATTTCATTTAAAATGATAAGAATATGAAAAGAATAGTTCTTGAACTGCGTAATCCTCTTTCTGACCTTATCGCACATGTGTGGTTTCTCTGAGCTGTGGGTTTTTAAGTGCTGAGTAAGTCTCTTTTGCATGGGATACACCCTGTGGCACACAGGGCAGGGGAACTCCGACGCCTTCGGCACCTGCAATAATCAGACTAAAAATCACAATGCTGACCTCTTACAGTAAGTAGCAACCAGCAACAACAGAAACTGAAATTTTGTCAGATTATTTTGTATAATTATTCTTAAACTACATGTATGCCAATAAGTATTGTAGATGCCATTCAAATATAAATTCTTACCGACTCCGTTTTCCTTTTCCTGCAAGAGGAAAGAAAAATAATCAGTTATATCATCAACATCTGGAAACTTTATGAACATGTTCATTTTCAGGAATAACTGAGTTTGACGACAGGCCATACCGCTCTTTGTTGTGGACTGCCGAATGTCGAATAACATCTTTCTTGTACACGCTCGTGTAATCACATTCCTCACATTTGAATGGCTTGGTGCCCTCGTGGTTGAACATGTGCTCCTGTATAAAAAAAAATAAAATAAATGTTTTAGGAAACTGTGGAAACATGCAAATAAACTGAGGTTAACCTGAGTGTGTTGTGATCTGTTTTATTGCAACTGACCTTGAGCGAGGACCAGCGCTTGCACCGATAGTTGCACTGCAGGCACTTGAAGAGCTCGGGATCATTGCCTTCATGTGAGTCGATGTGGAAGCGCAAGTCTTCTAGAGTGAGGAAACGTGACCCACAGATGTAGCAGTTGTGGGGTCTCAGGAGTGGTTTGAGGGATTTATAGTGGCGACTGGGAGATAACAAAGACAAAGAAGAAATTAGTGCATTCTAAAATATTTTAATGGAATTTATAATAAAATGTTAAAAAGACTTACTTCCGATTCATATACTTCTTATACTTCTTGCGAAGGAAGCGCCGGGATGGTCTGCCACGTTTTCTTGGGAAGTACTCCTCCTCCGTCCGTTGGTTGGATGAAGGATCTTTGTTCTCAGAGTCTGACTGGCTAATTGCTGCCTCAGGTGCATCTCCATCAGTCACCGTGGGTGCACTATTGTCTAGCCCTGAAGAACTTGCTTCTTCAGACTCATTAGCATCCGAACTAACCCTGGGCTTCTTAGCAATACTTTCTGCTTCTGCAACACAAGTGGAAAAAGGAGAATATGTTTGCCTAAAGTTTTGCATGTAAGCTCTCTAGGCTCGCAGTGACAGGCTGAAAACTCACCTTTGCTGCTGTAGCCTTCATCTACAACTGAGTACTTCCTTGGACGGCCAGCTTTACGTCGGGGACGCCCTTGGGAGGAAGAGGAGGAGGAAGTGGGAGTTGCTGATTTTTTCAGAATGGCAGGTGGTCTTCCTTTGGAATCTTCATCGGCTGGGTTGTAGTCGCTGTCCTCTGGAGACAGATTATTTTTAATCAGTGTGAGGGATAAGTGGAAATGACAGTGAGAGCTATGTGATAGAGTAAATGCTCATTAACAAGAAAAGTATTAATGTTATAATCTATTCAAAGACAGAAATTTGCATATTCTATCAATGTCTTTTTCACTAACTTTCAGGATCATCAATAGCACCATCATCCACAATGTCATCCTCCTCTTCTTCTGCTGCTGCTGCTTGCTGTGACTCTGCGGCCTTCATCTTTGCTGCCTCCTCTCTCTCTGCCTTTTGACGGGCTAAGGTCTCACTTTTAGGAGGTCGTCCACGTTTACGCTTCTTTGGCATTTCCCCTAAAATTGTAAAAAAAAAAAAAAAAAAAAAAGAAAAGAAAAAGAAAAGACATTTTATCTATATACTACCAAGCTTGGTGAGATAACAATGTCATGGCTATTATTGTGCTAGCTTACCTGCAGGTTTGAAGTGTTTGTCTCTCATGTGGTTGATGAGAGTATCTTTGGAGGCACTCTTGTATGGACACATTTTACACTTGAACTGCTGCACGATCACTACCTCCATCATTTCCTCTAACTCAGCCAGGTTTGGTGGTCGTTCTCCAGAGCCTTCTGCTACAGTTGATGTCTCCATGTCCCTGCCCAGCCCAGCTTCATCCTGAGAGCCTTGGGGCTCCTCTTTGCTGGGTGAGCAGTGCTGGGCCAGCTCAGGTTCTGCATTAGAGGTATAGGTCCCACTGCTGCTGATGAATGGGCCCGGCTGGCTCTCGCTGCCTTCCAGTGCCTCTGGAAGTCCACCTGAACCTGCTGTGTCTGCCAGAGGATGGTCTGAAGAGGAACTGTCGTCAGTATAGAGAGAAGCCTCTGGGCCATTGCTGCTCTCCATATAACAGGAGTGCTGGGGCTGCTGTTGAGAGTGCTGTGGCTGATCTGGATCCTGGTTCTGATCATCATCTTCATCATCGTCCTCCGCTTGGTAACGAGAACAACCTGGCTGCTCAGAATCTGCAGCTACAACACATTCCCCACCATACTCAGCCGCATACTGACGACTTGACTGAGTCCGGTGGTCTGCACTACTGTCAATGTAACTGCGTGAATGATGCAGCCGCTCCCCATCATCCACTGCACGCCCAGGATACCCAGCACTGCACTCCACCACATAGTGACTTCGGCTGGTAGGATTTGAGTCAGCTCCACTGCACCCCACATAACCAGGCAGATCCTGGTCACTGTTATTCCCACTGTAGTCAGGGAAGCCTGAACGGGAGCGTGTCTGGTCAGGTTCCTCACCTGAACACTCCACATAGGAAGATGAAGATTCCTCTGTCTGGTCTGGACCATCTGCACTGCAGTCCATGTACTGGGAGGGGTGGGAGTGCTGTGGCTGGTCAGGCTGACTGCTGCTGTCTTCTAAGTAACCTGAATGTCCAGGCTGATCATCAGGCTGGTCAGGCTCAACATTGCCTTGCAGGTCTCTCTGGTCAAGACAGGTGGATGTGGGACCTTCGGCAAGGGCTTCTATTGCTATACGATTGGACAGGGCAGAAGATGACATCTGAGCTACCATAGGAGCACCTGCACCAATAAACAAGGAAATGATTAAAAAATATTCCTGTTCCTTTGTTGTCATCAGCCTAAATAGATTTTAAGTATAACAATATAAATGTGTATTGCTATATAATATAAACACATTTCTAATGTAAAAATTATTTTGCTAGTGGATAAAGATAAAATTAAAGCTTTAAATTCATACATACATGCCATTTACAAGCACTGTAAACAAATATAAAAAATACAAGAGTCATTTATCAGAATTATTATTTTAAATTATTCTGGCCGATTGAAAGATAATAAGTTAGCAGGAACACCCCACTTACCGTCATCTGGACCTTGTAGTATTAGATACTGAGTTGTTTCTGCACCCCCATCTTCTGCACTGGTCACAGCTATACAACCTAAAAGAATAAGATATAAACTCTCACGTCATAAAGTTTTCAATTTAAGACAAGTCCATAGTTCTCTTGTCAGGACATGATGGAAAACGAAGAGTCATTAAAAACATATACCGTTCATGATATCGGGGCCGATGGTGGATTCTATGATCTTGTCAATGGCAGACCCCAGATCTGATGAGGTAGAAGCAGTTGAGTCAGAAACCATCATAGCCCCTTCAGAGACAGCACTCGAGTGGACCAGCACTTGAGCTGACTCAGACACAAGCACCGACTGAGTCACCGTGGAGACACTGGACACACTGGTGGACTGGGCCACTGAAGAGGAGTCTGGAAGATGGACTGATGAAACTCTGACATCTGTGCTAGAGCTTGTTTCTGGGATGAACACCTTAAGAGTGAGGGAAAGAAAGGATGACATCTGGAAACTTATAGAATAAAAAGCTACATTCATCACTGTTGTTTTTTTGTTTTGTTTAACCACACTGTATTTTTAACTTACCACAAGTCCCTCCGAGCTCTGTCCGACATGGCAGTCAGACTCTGGGGCCTGTGCATGAGAAGCAGCAGCATCACTGCTGTCTGCAGACATCGCCTCTGATGACTCCATTCCCATGCCACTTTCAGATGGCTCCTCCATCCCTGAGGGACCTGCATCACTGCTGCTCTCGACCTCATTCTCCTCCAAATCCATAACTATCCACAAGAATGAAACAACAAAAAAAAAATGAACCAAACCACTCCACCTATTTCTATTTTCCAAACAAAATAAATCTACACTACTATACTACTCTACTGTAAATCTAAGGTGTCATCTCTTAAACATACCTTGAATATGCATACAAGTGCTATATATAAAGATATATGCAATTTGCACATAGTTTAAATAGGAAGGAAGATCAGTATTTGTTTTTAAAATTTAGACACTCTAAGCTATGTTATATGGAGTTAAACAGCAACGTATTTCATAACTTTAAAGCCAGTAAGACCTGCGGACATTAGAGGCTGAAAAAAATAAACTGTCTGACTTTATCAACTGTATTTAAGTAAGAGTGTATTTGCTGAATAAGGCTGTTGCAGTGGATCATAACTTCTGCCTAACTCCTGTCAACAAACAGAGCCAACTCTAAATGACCTCTGAAGGTTTTGTGGTCAATTCTCTCAGTTTCCAAGGTCAGATTGAACTCTCTATAGTTTGCATTTAGTTAGACCAAACTGAGCAGTGCACACTAATAGTTTACTTAGGTGTAGTTCCAATAGATTGTCAGTTTTCATAAACTTTATACTTCTTTACTGGTTAGAGTTAAATATGACTTCATTTGTTATAGCAGACTATGTTCAGATAATGTGTACTGTAGTAGCTTTCCGCCCCACAACCACTGCAGTGCTTGATATTGTTACACAGTTTAACTAAAAGGGATTACGTGCAAGTGAGTTTGTTTCTGAGCATTTACCCCAAAGCCTTTTGCTTCTGTTAACATCGTGTCTTTTGACTCGGGGACACTATTCTTAATTTTTAGTATATCTCATGGGTATCTTGATTCAGGGGAAGAAACGCTCGTGATTTTCACGATATAATAATTTGTTGAAGACCCAGGAACAAAGTTTTTTATAAACTTGCTCACGACCAAAACAGCTAACTGGTTAGCTTCCACATAGCTAACCAGCGCTGCTGTTCACTTAACGTCGGGCTTTTGTGGGGCTAACAACCGACACTTACAATCATATAACTTGTGTTTGAGCAGCACAGTACAGAGTTATAACCTAAATGCTGCTGCTAAGTCGCCATATCGGGTGTTACGTCGTGCAAAATAGCATGCGTTAGCCTTTTTAAACGGGCCTAGCTGCCCTTCATCCTGCCTGCTCCGCGTCGCCATTTTATACCAACTAACCCACTTTTCCATTCAGGCATTCTGAAAGCTCTACTGGGGACCTCGAGGGCCTCCGCTGCGGCAGACCGCCCAAATTCTCTCCCTGAAGAAAATAAAAACAATTTCCATCATCGGCAGGAGAATCGCAGCTCTTTTTTCTTACCGTATATTTTCGAGTAGTAGGGTGTCCTTTGGTGTGGAGGCGCTAATTCGAACAGAAGTTACTAACCGATAATTGTTGCTTCATTCTAATCCGGCACCATGAGTATCTCCTCGCTTCCTGTCCGTGCAACCGGATCTTATTTATTGTTTTTATTGAAAACGGAGCTTTTTGTTTTAACCAGTCTTAATATTTTTTTTATTAACCTCAACATTTTATTTCTAATAATCACTTGATCGTTTTTGGTTGTTCTAAATATTCGTGAGATATTACTATGTTTTTACTCACTGAGTGGACTATTGTTTTTAAGAGGAAGACGTATTACGTAATTGGGTGCGGAGTAATATGCGTGCACACTAAACCTTTAAGTTTGAAAATGCAAACTAATTCATTTAAAGCGAAATGGTTAACCAACTTCAGTGTCAAAGATATGATTTGGAACACATTTCTAAAACATGTTTTAACATATGTTGATGGGTGGGGTTACATTTTTGCTTAAATGTGATTACAAAATCGAGAAGCTACCTGTGAAATGTTCTAGTTTTCATAAACAAGCTCTTCTATTGTGGAATCTTGTATGCAAGCATAATGTCTCTCCAACCAGTCATATGGAATAAATGACCAATACTGATTGGTGATGTCAGTGTCACTAAAAAGCAATATTCCTATAAAGTAATAAGGACAAAAACTGACCCTCGACATTAATTATTCATTATAAAATGTTTTGGAATGATGTACAGCAATATACTGAACAAAAACTGAGGAAATAATAATTACCTTTAAGAGAAAGAGATTTTTTGTTTTGAAGATAAAGATGTGGGCAAAAACTTAACATACTGCATTCAATTTTTGCTGCTTCTAGGAAAATTTCATATTCATAAACCAGATATACTCCAAACCAAGTATTGACCACTTCTGTCAATACTTCTACTTCTGCAGCTTCTTCAGTGTTACTATTGGTCTTTTGAAATTCTCCCTGACCAGTTTTCATCTTTGAATCAATTTTTCAGGGGGACATTCAGTTCTTTGCAATGTCACTGTTGTCCCATATTTTCTCCGCCTTATTTTTGTGCCTATGTAGTAACTGATACTTTTCACCAGTGAGATCCCTTTGATACTTTGTAAGCTCTTTACAAAACACGACTTTGCTTACAAGTAAGTAAATGCCAAGAAAATCCTCCCAGGGCAGCTGAACTTTAACTGGGGTTAATCAGAGTCTCTTAAATTTATTGGTCGGGTGGGGGGGTTACTCAAGACGACTGAATGCTGTGATTGAATCAAAAGGTGCTTCAACAAAGCATTACTTGAAGGGTGTCTACACTTATGCAATAAGCTTATTGTATCATTTAGGGTTTTTTTAAAGTATTTTTTTTCCTGTAACATATTTGTTTTGTTTTTTTAAATTGAATTGTTTGGTTTATATGTCACATTAAAGGTAAGAAAGGTTTTGAAATTATTTATTGTGCTCTTAGTTTTTTCTGGCATTCTAACACAAATGTGTACACTTTTCACCGTGCATGTTTTAGCTGTCTTGAATTGTCTTCAAAGCATTTCAATGTGTTTTTAGTGAATGAATAATACTGCTCACAGGGTTAGATTGTTTTCACAGAAAGTTTATTGCATTGATAGGCAAGGCTTTGATAGAAACATTTAGAGATACATCAACATATTAATATCAATTGATATCGGCCTCATTGACTTCCACTGGCCTATCACAAACAAGATGGCAAGCACTGATACTAGTCCATGATATCTGTTGTATTGCATCAGTTTTGATGGTTAAACAGATTAATATTCAAAGATAAAGTAATGAACTGTTATTTTTAACAATGGCAGTTCTTTGTTTTCTTTGCACAAAGGGTGAATAAATAATAAACCAAAACAATCAAAACAAAAACATCGGCTATTAGCCAACTTCAAATTTTGATCATATCAATATCAGTGAAGAAAATATTTGGTGCATCCCTACAAAATGTATTAAACCTCTTAAATAATTTATGTGTAGGAGACATACCTTGTCTTCCAGTGCAAGTAATTGGCTCTGAAGCCATTTTCAGAAAAACACATACAATAATCATACAAAACAAATGCGTTTGAGACAAAAATAATGTTAGATATTGCTATAAATACCAAAATAATCTAATACTGTTAATAGTCTGAGCCTGTCAGACATGGTAATTATTTTGCAGCTCCGGGGTCCGAGCCAGAGCGCTGTTAAGAATAATTAAGTTTCTGTTTTAGGCCACCATAACCATCAGTTCACAGACAATCAGACTGAGGTAAGGCAGTGCCAAACATTGCAATTTGCTCTAGTGTACTGGGACTTTGGCACATTTTTAGGCCGGCGCTACATGTTTTTTCTAACCAGTATGACTGAAAGACAATTATTCACATCCCAGAAAGCACGTAAATCAGCACAGCAGGTGCTACACAAAAACACTGTGTCACATTCTGCCAGACAGCAGCTGGGAGAAATGGGTACTACCACATTACAATTCCCAGCTCAGTATGTGTGTATTCAGTAGCGGGTGTCTGATGAGCACTTGAGCAGGTCATATTTGACATAGTCAACACGGTCCACCTGCCTCCGGGAATTCATACGCCAGTAGAAGCGATCCCGGCAGAAGTAAGTGTGACCTATAAGGAAAATAATGAAGTTAATAAAATTAAAGCAAACACCCTAAAGTACTCTACTGCTGTTTTTCTGATGTTTTGGGTTTTTTCCCCCTTAAACTTAAGAGACAATTTACATTTTGTAGTTTATTTACCTTGGTACTGGAATACATCATGAGCATCATTGGGGACACCACCAAAGACAACATCAGTAAACTTTGGATAGCCCTTATCGATCGTCTGGGCCTTCACATCCAGCCTGTTTAGATCAAACAAAAGAAAGAGAGAAAATGTCAATAAAATGTCATTAAAATGGCAAAAAAGTAGCAGTTTTCTCTTAAATACAGGACTGTAAAGGCTGAGTCTTAACCTACCTCCAGAAGTTCTCCCCACTGAAGAGCAGCACTTTGCCTTTCCCCCTCTGCAGAGCTCCCTCCACTTTCTCAATGTTGTTGGGCAGGCCTAGTTTCTCAATGCTGCGGGGACCCAGAACATTCTGTCCTGTGTACACCCAGAATCTGGTCCCTGTAAACAATAAAATGATCATTATTAGACCGTCAGCACTGTTGGCTAATACAGGTTGTTAAACATTTCATGAGGGTTCATTACCTGAGAAGAAGTACAATTTCTTGGTCAGACTGTCCTCAAAGGCAGAGTCGATGACAGCTGGAAGAGCAGGCCACTTGTTAGAAATAGTAAAGGGCCCTTTGAGCTCTGCGTTGCTGCTCCCGGACGTCTTCCAGTAATGTCTATAAAATTGACATGCAAAAGTTAACATTTCATGTGCTTGGAAATCTTGTTTTTACTTGTTTGGAAAAGAAGTATGGGTTAAAGTAGGATGAGTAAGTTGCTCACCCATCCTTGAAGAAATGTAGTTCTCCTTGAATCACAGTGATGGTGTCAAATGTGTCCTGCTTGCAGGCATCTTTGGTTGGATCCACAGGTACTGCAGTAGTGGTGGTGGTGGGTTCAGTGGGATCAGTGGGCTCAGTGGGCTCAGCGGTAGGGGGGTTGGGGTTAGGTGGGGTGGGATCAGGGCCAGTTCTACCTCCTGAAAAAATATATAGTTTCATGAGAGAAATTACTGCGAAGTTAGGTACATTAACACTTTAATGCCGCATGCTAAGAGGAAACGCTTACCATAGAGAAACTGAATGCCGGCAATGTCATCGCTATGCAAGGAGAAGTCTTCAGCATAGCTGTACATGGGGTACATGAGAGCTTCTCTAATGTTGGAGTGATCCAGGCCAAGAGCATGTCCAAATTCGTGGGCAGCCACCAGGAACAGACTATAACCTGTAACAAATATATTAAATATTATTAATGACTAATGCTTCACTTTAACCTCCTCTTTTTTTTCTGCCTTGTGTTTGTTGCTCACCCTGGTCAGGACAGAAGCCCCATTTCTGGTCATCATCATAGCTGTCAGTGGTGCTGCACCACAGCTTGCCATCTCCTCGTCCCTCGCTTGTGCATGAGTGATACTCCTTACCCAGGAACACAAAGGGGAAGTGGCAGGGATCTCCCTCAGAATTTCCACCAATTACAGCTATATCTGGATAAACAGAGACATAACAGCAGCAGTTAAACAAAAATAACAAGGCACTGTGGCAGCACTGCACTGCATTTATGTGTTGTGGTTTATGTGTTCCCTCACCACGACTGGGACAGAATCCATATTTCTTATCCTGGTCAAAGTTGCCTGTGGTGGCACACCAGCGGTAACCATCACTGCGGCCCTCTGTGGTACAGCTGTCATACTCCTCCCCCAGAAAGATGAAAGGGAAAACACATGGAGCTCCACCAGCATTTCCATCAAAAGTGTATAGAACTGTCAGGATGAAAAGAGAATAGGAGTCAGCATGTCACAAAAGCAAATCCGCTTATCTGGGTGACCTGTGACATGTGATTTGCCTTGGAGAATACAGTGTCAAGCTTACGTTCACTTGGGCAGAAGCCATATTTCTTGTCCTTGTCGTAGTCAGCTGTGGTGGAACACCATGGCAGATTGTCTGTGCGGCCCTCGGTGGTGCAGGTGGAGTAAGATTTGCCCCCAAAACTGAAGGGGAAGTGGCACGTGGCGCCATTCGCATTTCCAAAGCGAGTCTTCACAACTATATAGACAGAAGAGACCGGACATTTAATTACATCTAAAGTGAACACTAGGGGGAGACAAATGCTTGTTGCCGGTGTTTCTGATTACCTGCTCCTTTCCCCAGGGTCCAGAACTCATCATCGTCGAAGTGGGCGTCTCCCTGAATACCCTCACCAGGGGGGTAGGCATGGGCGAGAAGGCCATCCTTACCATCAAATGGGTAGGGGTCTCCGTGGTCTGAATAGAAATGTGCACTTCACATTAGTGTTTGGTTTTCTATGTAACTATGTTGCATCAGCGCGCATAAAACAAATCAAACGACCATCGTAAAGCGCATTACCCTTTTTCCCAAACGATATCATGATGTCAGCGGTGCCGTCATAGAGACGGGTAAAAGTCAGAGGGGTCACATCACTCCACACCTTAAACGCTCTGGCAAAAGCATCGTCAATGATAGCGCTATCCATGTCTGGGGAATAGTTAAGGATCCTGTGGAGGAGATAAAATAACATACACAGTCAGAACTTCATTGCACAGTCCGCCCCTTACATAGTCAACTTAGTGACTTTTTTTTTTTTTTTTTTTTTTGCTCACCTGTAAGTAACATCGTTGTGGTCCCACTTGAGGTCTCCTTCAAAGGTTTGATAGTTGGCCACATCAGGAACTCCGCAGCGAGGTTTTTTCATAGCATCCAGGGTTTCTTTATTCAGCACCCCAGTCTCCTCCAGCCCCAGCTGCCTCTGCATCCTCTTCAGAGCCTTGGCGGTGGACACCATAGACTGGAAGCCACTGCGTTCCACAGTATTCATGTAGCCGAAGTTCTTTAGGTAATTCTGGAAGGAGAACACGACAAATCAGCATTACTGTGTTACTGTTACAATCCTTCTGCAGAAATTAACTTTATCTGTATTTACGCTGTCTTTCTGCATAGCTGGGTTAAATATCCTACTTATGCAATTTTATTCTGTCTGAATAAAATAGCCCTCATACTTACTTCTGCCAGCTCCGAATCAGTCAAGTTTTTGGGAATGTCTCCTGGAAAGGTGACAAAGACGGACTTCAGGGGAAGGCTCCATCCGTTTTGTGTGCTTATGCCCAAAAGTAAACACACAAGTAAAGTACAGCATCTCATGGTGAGATCTACTGTAGGCTGGCGCAAAATGTAACAAAAATATTTAGTAAGAGTTCGCAGTCAGCAAGGACTCAGACCAAAAGAAACAAACTAAAAAAAGTTAAATGATTCTCCTCTGATGTTGGATTTTGCTGCAGCTTTGGCTCCCTTCTTCGTTTTGACTGGAGGCTCTTGCTGTGATGTGCTGCTGGGTTGGGGATCCTTGTATTTATACATCAAAAAAAACTCTTAGTCACCTGACCTTACTCCCCTCCCACACAAAAACCTCATCCCTCCTACAAACAGTACATCTTGGCAAACTGCATTAGTTGAATGAATATGGGGAATTTCCAAATATCTACTTTTAGCTTTACATATAACAGCTAATGAGTGACTGACCTAATGTAGTTTTGGGGAGATTTGTCAGACTGGAAATGAGTGTTACAGACTGACTACCTGGCAATGGCTGATAAGACCAATTTTGGTAAACAGCAATGCTTGTTTTGTGTTTTGATTTAAAAAAAAAGATAATAATGTATGATGCCAGATACCCACAAAAGTAATTAGGAAATGATGAAGTACTTCGAAAGTTTTATGTGTTTTCAGCCATTCAAAAATCACCATAAAAATTTGTAAAAACCATTCAGGAAATAACAAAAGAGATTAACACCATTAAAAAAAATAAACAAAAGGTTAAATTTGAACATTGAAGTTTTTTTTTAATTTGTATTTTTAAAGCATAACACACTCATCGTGTCATCATGAGACTCAGCTAGACACTTCTGTTATTTATGCTCAAATTATTGATATAAAAAGATGTCTGGTTCCACTTTTTTCATAAATACAACTTGTTTCCTCTTTTTGTTAAGTTTTGAAACCAAAGGAAACATCAAACTAGGTCAAGCCAGACGCAGGATCGCATTTAAAACTTGGAAAGAAAATGTTGCTTTGTTAAGGCAGTAACCTAATGATTTCTTGTATTTGCTGCATTAAGCATTAGTATGTATCATCATAAATGGTAATATTGAAATCAGCACACACTCACATTTGCATCCTTTGCAGTTTACATGCTTTTTTTTGTTTTTCTTCTTTTGCAGTTCAGATTTTTGGGAACTATCTGCTTCATCATCGCCATGCACAAGTGCTGGTGCAACATCTTCAATTGCTTTATTCCCAAAATGACTCAATTCATTAGCAATCACTAACATGTCCTATTTGGCAACAAGCACTGCGTCAAATGTTTTTGTATTTTTCCCATAAAGAGGACCTTGCTTTTCTAGTTCTCATGCACGCATTGATTTCATAACAATTTGAGACGTGAGTGAAAAACACCAAAACACAGATATGAATTAAGGAAAACTTGTTTTTTAATCTTTAATCTTTAGAGAGTGCCAACTATGTGTACTGCTGTGTGCATGCTGAACCATGAAATGTTGATATTTTGGGAGATGTGAATATCAAGGTGGGAGAGGATGTGTCTCAGCCAGCACGTCATGACTCACTTGTTCCCACATGAATGGTCAAGACTGCAGATATGGGGCTTTTTGTCAGTGAACACATCCTTTCTACTGTGCAAACATGTTTACTTAGTACCTTTGCAGATGCAGGAAAATAAACAACTCATTTTGCAGAGTCAAAATGAGTTGTGTAAAAAGCAGAGAGGGTATGTCTTGTCCAAGAACTTGAGAATAATGTTTTACTAAGTAAAGTGAGTGACTATAAGATCAGTTGGCTGTAAATAGAACTAGACTGAGTTTTAAACTTGGAAATGCGAAGAACTGCATGCACATCCTCTGACTTAAAGCTGTTGGGTTACCTTTTTTGGTAAAGGAAATGGTGTTCATACGGTATTACTGAAGAGGAGGGTTGAAATTTTGGACCTGTGGTTTATTGAGGAAGATGTATGGTTTCCTGGTGCGGTTGATGCTTCATATTTATTTTGACACATACATCCTTTGTCTGCCATTTGGTAATGTATTGTTGACGTACACCAGAAATGATGTAATCTTCTCATTAAGAACATATTTGTAATTCTTCATCTGCAATTCGCTTTGTTTTTTCCTTGAACAGCAGCAGTAATGGTCCACATCTTTCACATATCAGTAAAACTTCCAGGCCATTTACCTGTGCCATTAAAGTCACATGAAAAAGACAGTGCACACGTTTTGACTTCTAAGGTTAAGTATCACGAGAATCTTTAGAATGATTAAATACAACCTCATGAGAAAAATGTATTTAACAAAAATTAGGCCAAAATGCAGAAACAGTGTGTGGAAACTAAGTACTGATTTCATAGGAATTAAGAAATAGCAGCGAAAGAGGGAAGACATCAGCAAAAATCTTTGAGAAGAGTTTTAAGACGATTTCCCATCAATGTCAGCAAGTCCATCGTGTGAAAAGTGGAAAGCATTTAAGTCTTCCATACATCCCACCAAAATCAACCCAAGGTCAGACAGTGCAACACTCAGAGAAACCCAGAAGCTACATCTCACACTCTACAGCCCTTAGTTAGCATGTTAAATGTTTAAGTTCATGACAAACAAAAAGTATTCTAGAGTCAAATATGAGACCATCACACTGGGTCATGCAACAGGACAATGGTCCCAATCACACCAGCTAATCTAAAACAGTGTGGCTGACAAAGAAAAGAATCAAGGTGTTGAAACGACCCGCTCATAGTCTAGATTTCAACCTGACAAGAATGGTGTGGCAAGACCTTAAGAGAGCGGTGTGTTACCAGATGCCCACAAATCTCAGTGAACTGAAGCAATGCTGGAAAGAAAAATAAGCCGAAATTCCCCCACGATGATGTGAGAGAATGATAAATCCTCTTACATCACTGAAGACAATCACTTCAAGCTGAAAAGTTGCTTTTGCTGCAAAGCTGGTTCTACAAGCTTTTGAGTCACAGGGTGCAGTTTCTGCATTTGTTTTGGTTATTGTTAAATAAATAATGATATGGCACAAGACAGTATGCCATTCATTATTGTTCATTTCAGTATTTAAATAATTTTAGTACCTGAACAGAACCAATTTTTATATTATGTCCTGATATGTAAAACCTTAGAACTGAAAGATGATGTACTCTGTTTTTAATGTGTATATTTTACATTGTTGTGTTAACAGTTCATACCTGTAAATCTTTTAACAATGCTGTCTGGACCAGAATAGCAATAAGTAAATAAATAAATATTTTGCCACTTATATTGGCTCTTTTCTTGGACACATATCCTACCTTCCAAGTACATACATGAAAAATAGGCAGAACTCCAGTACAGTATTAAAACAGATATTTTAGGTTAGTCACAAAGGAGATGGAGGCTGGGTTTCAAAGTGGCTTGCAGGTGGCCAGCAACTGTAGGCACATTACATGGAACATTTGCAAGTTGAATGTGTAGAAATGTATCAGCTGAGCCATTAGCCATTAGCTTATATGTGCTGGCAGTTGATCTACCGCGACTGTGTCTGAGCTTGAAATCTTTGGCCTTCTTGAACTAACATTATGGTCAATTTGGTTTAAGAAGAATGAAAAATGTCAGTGTTCCAAATTTTATGACATTTGTTGCCTTTACTGACTCCTACTAACAAACCCAACCCATGTTATTGCAAATTAACTGAAAAATGTACACGTCTAAAATGTCTCATCTTGCCAGCTACATTGTAGCGACATTGCATGCCCTGATATTCTGCTATTTCTTTGGGTTCACTGATTTTGTTTATTGCAGAATAAATCAGTTCTATTCAGCCTCAAAGCAGCAGCTGACATAAATCCTTCTTTAATGTAATGCCCCTTTCCTCCCTTTTTTTCTTCATTTAACATGATCTAAAGGTTATTTCTGCTTATTTGTAGCTCCTGAGAGGATTCCCAGATCTCGTTTCAAAACATCTGCCTCTGATTTCACATGGCGTCAAAGGTTTAATGAACATGGCTCCATGCATTTTAACAAATGCCACATTTCATTTGGTTTCACCACTGTGCTCCCAAAAAGACGTCTGGCTGAGAACCTTGAAAAATACACATTTTTGCATGGCATCATTCCAAAATTCGCCCTCATTCACAGCTCAGTCTGTTGGCACACACCATGTGCCCATATGAGGTGGCCGCCTGCGTCAGCACTGAACTGGATAATATCAGAGTGGAGTTGCTAGACCCTCACAGCTAAAGTGGGTTGGATTTTTTTGATTAGGTTTACTGTGCAAAAGACTAACTTATGTAATACCAAAAAAGTCATCATTTGTGGCCTCTGTGTATTTTCCCTCTGGTTGCTAAAAAACACACACACAGGCAGATACTATAAAAACATCATTTTACAGCCAAGAAATGTTTTGAATGTTGGCAGTTTTATGGTCAGCAGCAGCTTGAGGAGAAAACAGTGTGAGTGTTTCACCAAAGTGTAATTCATACCCTCATTTTTTCAGCCAGCCTGGATTCAATGTTTGCAGTTTTGCAACTTTGCCCTTAATTGTTAACATGCCCTGTTTAGTTTAAAACTGCCTTGTTAAAGCAAATTGTTTATGTCTTATGGTATGTTACTAGCAGGCAGTTCACTTCCTGTCTGCAACAGTTGATGTGGTTCCTTGGCTAGCTTCCTTTTTCCGCTGTGTTGTATTTTATGACTCCACAAGGAGTGACACCATGGGCTATGGTGGGAGCTCTGATTGCCCTAAATATTATTTTGGATTGTTTAACTGCTGACATTGTGGTGGGATTCAGAGATTGTGCAACACTCAGGAGCATTACTTGGTTTGATGTGGAGGAAATGTAACCCCGTCACCAAGTCCAGGTACTTTACACATCCTGTGCTGAATCTGCTGAGTCTTGCAGCTGTTCTGGGAATGGTTTTGTTTTTACGCAAGTTTATTTTGGTTTTCCAAGACAGGCTCTGTATTTCTTTCTTTTATTCTTGATCGCTCCACGTTCTTCAGTTCATTACTACAGTAGCAGTGAAACTAAAACAGTTTTAACCCGTATGTCTAATGTCTTGTCTCTGAATATCTGTAGCACTTCATAATTTGTCCAGATACTATGCGTGCTTGTGGGTGAAACTGTCACACTAAGATCATTGTAGCACAACACACATAACAAATGACGCCACCAAAACAAAAACTGATGAAAACAAGTCAACGCCAGGGGCGGAAACCATGTTGTGCCCTCCAAGCCCTCAAGGGTCACTCATATAACAACTTGTCTATAATGAGTCATAAGTCAGCGTGAAACACTTGACAGAAATATTTCCATGAACAGACTTTACACAGCTGCCATAAAGTTGATTAGAGTCATATGAATACGAGTGTAGGAGCACAGAAGGCTGGAAGTTTGACTCATGTCTCCCTGGATCAGTAGACAGGAGTAATTATTCTACTTCGTCAATGACAATCAGAATGCAGGCCATTAGTCACGTTTGGGAATATTTCTTGTTTAGTGGCACAATATTTTTCCATATCATGCTTTACTGTAAAAATCTAATAAAATGTTGTAAAAATTAGGAGATGGGAAAATGGATACAATTAAAATATACTTATTGCTATCTTCAACATCAGGGATTTTATATGCTGAAAAAACAATAATAGTGATGCTGACAATCCAAACGGTAGCAATTCATCCATTATCATGTTTACTCAAAAACAAACAACACGAAACACTTAAGTTCTTCTTCTTCAACTACTCCTCCTTTAACTTCTCCAAACTATATAGGGTAATGTATTGCAGACTATGGTTGAGTTAATCCTGAATCTTTCTTCAGACTTCTGATGATGACAGGAGATGATGACTACACTGAGTTCTGACATGGGGAAATAAGTTTTGAAACACGGTGCAGTGCAAACCTGATCAAAGCAGTTCAAATTTGCCATGTACATGGTCCAATTATTGTGTTATTTCCCTGGCACAGAGTCCATAATGACTGCTACAGTCATAGCCTTCCTCTGCGTCTCAGGTACTCTACAGGATTGGGACACACTGGCACTGATTAATGAAACAGGATGTGGCAGAGAAATCTCAGACCAACATGAGTACATGTAAACTGATGCTTGGTAAATACTTGCAGAAACAGCTCAAGTCTTTGAGAACATGTAGCTTTGTTCAAATGTCATGAAAGAAGTCACGAAGAGCGATGTATACTTTTACTTCATGTTTTTTTTTTTAGATTAAAACATGAAACGGGGAGTCAGAAAAGGAGAAAAGGGCCACAGCAGGAAATGAACTGGGTATGTTGTGGTAGACATTCACGCCTTAACCCCTAGGCCACCATACGACCCCAGGGAGATATCATTTTAAATAATGCTGCAGGCAATTTGTATGAAGTACTGTCATTATATAATATCACTAAAAAGCAACAAAGGGGTTTGGCGGAGAGCCACTTGTGGAGGCAGACAGTGTCTGCTGCCACCGCAGAACAAGTTAAGGCAGGCGGAGTAATGTTGACTTTAAGGACAGCCATCTTTCACCACTACAACCATTAAAAGCTAATTACTCCCAGTCATAAGCAGTGGCCTTTTATGGGCGGGTGCCAACCAAAGCACAGCCACAAGGAGTGACACCATGGGCTATGGTGGGAGCTCTGATTGCCCTAAATATTATTTTGGATTGTTTAACTGCATATGGAGCAACGCCTTCGTAACTCTTATAAAGAGTTGTTTTTTTCAAATCTGCCACAAGCAACAGGAAAGGAAAAACAGTTAACCATTACTCTCCCGGAATGCAAAGCCGAGCACGGTAAAGTCTATTCAGCAGGTTTTTAAAAACCACAATTTCAGAAAAATGGGAAAAGAGTCAAGAATTTCCCTGTCCTCATTAAAAAAAAAGTCCTGAGAAAAAAGCAGCTGATAGCAGGTGGGAAGTGAGTCAGACAGCACTTCAACTGCCTCTGCACATTTTACTTTAGACTTGTCGAGGCAGGCAATTATCCCTCCCTCTGATGTGTGTTTGCTGGTGTTTGCGCTTACTGTTACCATACATGGGGCTGCAGGGGTTTGAACTCACACAGAATAAGATAAATGCAGCATTTTCCTTCGGGGCAAAAACCTCGATTTGCACACAATATGTGTCATTTTCCAGCACTGCAGTAAACAACTCGAACCCTGCCTGGTTGTGATTATACATATGCTCATGACTCTTCCTGTGTCACTGAAGTGGACAGTACTACATTCAGCATAACATTTTACCATCACGAACTTGTTTAAAGTTGCCTGAGAAGTGGAGCAATAAAAAACACATTGTCTCTTCACAATGGGGACAGAATTTTAGGTCTAGTGACGGTGTGTGGGTGAGCTTCTGTGGATGTGGGAAGATTTTCTGGAACATACTGTAGGATCAAGGTCAGATAGTCAAGAACTTCAAACAGCTGTTTCATGCTCAGAAACCAAAGGACAACAAAATTCTTGTTTGTGATCAAAAAGAGAGATGATATCCTGCCTTAAAATTGTGCAAAATCTTGATTTAGTGTTTTTTTCTTACCTTGCTGAATTGTACAAAGAACATTGCCAAGTTAAACAACACATGTTCTTTCATAGCTAAGAACTCTGCATCATATAAGCAGCAAAGTTTACCATGCTATTATGTGTAGCAGTGCTGTGTTTTCTTTTCCCTGTGCCCCCCCTCCCACACTTTTTTTTATAATTAGTCCCTGTAACGGAGCCAAGCAGGTCTTTGGAGCTGTCATCAAAAATATTTTAGATAAAAAACACTGATCTGTCCTTCAGAACCTGCAGGAGATGCTTAATTAGGAAGCAGGAAGTCAGCCAAATCAGTAGCGGCTTCTCCTGGCACCACCACGTTTTAATAAACTTAATACTAAATGCATCTTCACCAGTAGGTGGCACTCTGGCATAAGGACAGTCAGTGAGGACAAAGGACAGCACTCTGGTATGGGGAATTAGTGTTAGAAAGAAAATGCACCACTAAGCTTTAACAGTCATACTGTCTATTGATCTCTTATTTACCCAAAGAAGTGAATTGCGGAGCTAACAAAGCAGACAATCATCATTTCCTCAATCTGCTCCATAAAAATATCATTTTAAATCAATCCAGTGGATGATTTAGTGCATTTTCTCTTTAGTCTGGGTTCATACAGCAGGCAATGCCCTCCCTACATTTTACAGCCTGCTTCAAGGCTGTGTTGTCAACATCCTGGTGCAGAGATGAGCTTTTTCTTCTTTCGTTAAAAAAAACATAACAAAAGGAGATAAAATATAGATGCTGTTCTAATTTTGTAGGCCTTTTTTGGTGAATAATTGATTGTTACTGGAATGTAGCTTGTTTAACTGCATCGATTTCCTTCCACCGATTTATTGAAGCAGTTTCATTAATGCTCTGAGATTGCGCTGGTTTTCTGTTAAAACACCTTTATGTTTATTTTGCAGTGAAACAGGATGTCACTTAATCACCGTGCTGTAATTGCTCTCCGACATACTGCCAGTAATATGCTGCATATCATTACGTCTTAATAGGCAATGTTCGGTTGATACTGAATGCAAATTTTCCATCTGCTGCAAATTTTCATCCACACATTTTGTTTTTTGGGCGTTTTTTTTTTTCATCTGCTCATTTATGTTCATTGATGTGAATGCAGCCTCTCATTAGCTGCAGTGCCAACCAGGAATTGATGCTCCCAAACTGCTGCATCACAACGCAGAGGAGTCTGACACAGATGTTCTTGCAGCGGAGGCGGTATTGGTGGCCTTGTTTTTATGACTGATTGCTTCTCTGTGAAGTCGCACATGCATAACAAAGTCAACAATAGACACGAGCATCATTCTGTGCTTTACTGTATAACACACGGTAGAGTGCTGGCATGACTTTACAGAACTGTTTGTCTTTGTTGGTGTTATCCTCATTTCATTTTTCAGAGGTCTGTTTCAGCTGCTCCCTGAGACAGATGTTGCTATCATGTATAAGTGTTTTGGTGAAGTGATGTGTTTCTTGTTGTGCAGCAGCACTGGGGGCAAAAGACACTTGCTTATTTATGATGCCTGATGAGATCCCAGGTAGATCAAACCTCTCCTCCATTTTTAATGAAAATGTTTCTTACAGGAGCGAATATGCAATCACTTCATCCTCTTTTGCTGGAGTTTAAGGGATAAGTGGAATAGCCATGTTGGTTAGAGGTTCAGCTCAATTTATTGACTGAAAACATGCGATAAAAATACAAAATAAAAGACAAAACCAGAGTTTGTGCACTTCTAACCAGCTTGAGAGTCAATATTTGGAATCACCACCTTATTCTTCTACACAGCCTGAACTCTCTTAGACAAGCTCTTTCAATTCAATTCAATTTTATTTATATAGTGTCAAATCAAACAGTTGCTTCAAGGCACTTTTTAAGGCAAAGACCTTACAATAGTATATAATGTAACGTATCTTTGAGGAATAGTTTTCCAGGCTTCCTTAAGGATATTCAAACTCACTTTTGGATGTTAGCTTCCTTTAGGTGATCACACAGTGCTTTAATAATGTTGAGGTCTGGGGAGGCCAATCCACGACTGATAGTGAAACACTGTCTTTTCTGTAGAAGTATTCTTTTACTGTATGACAGTGTGGCTTTAGTACTTTTCTGCGTTCACAGTTCAATCAGTTTTGACAAGATCAACAACCACATTGGCAGAAATGCTGCTCCAAACTGTGACAGTGTCATGTGAAGCGATGTGGCAGGCAAGTTTCGAACAGACGTTGAACAGAAACCAAACCTTTATTCTGGCTGAACTAAACTAGTCAACTGTGATCCAGACAAAATACAAACGAGGGGATACACTTATTGGAGGAAACAGCAACAAGAAGCAGGGAAAAACACAGCAAAGTAGAATGAGGGACAGCGCCACAAAGAACAGAATCAAACCAAGAACTCATACACACACATGAGGTAAGGGCAAAGCAAAGACGCCTGGGGAACAGAGCTGAACAGAATCCAACTGCTGAACCAAGGGAAGCAAAATGCACACAGGATGAAAGACTACCAAAATAAGACAGAACACAAAATAAAATAACAGAAAACGGGAAGAGAAATGCAGATTTGACACAAAGACAGAAAGGGAAACACACAGAAACATGATAGACTTCATACAGTGATGCTAGGAAGCAAACACAGAGACAAGACCAGGACAGACTGAACACAAAAAGGTAACATAAACCAAGGAACAGAACAAAACTCAGAGGTGCTGGGAAGCTATACTCAAAGGATGAAACGATATAGAACTAGAGCCTAAATGACTTCATAAACCCAAAAATGAACCCAAAAAACTCAAAACACTGGGTCATTGAACCAGGAACCATCAGAGACAGAGGCTCCACCATGTTTTACAGATGGTTCAACCCAGACGATTACCAACAGGGAGAAATAATATATTTACAGCCAAGAAGTTGGTAGTGAGCAAAAAAACCCCCTATAGAGTATATTCAAGGGTCCTTAATCATCAGAAACTTTTAAGCTAGGCAACTAATGTGTAATGATGGCTGTTTAAACACTTTCCCAAGATTAAAATAAAATAAAATATTTCCCTTTGCTGTTACTGCAGCTTACTGCAACTTCTGCATGTGTGCCCTTTTCATGCTATTGTCTATTACATGTCTATTACACATTTTGCCGTGATATCGGGTTGGATAGTTATAAACACTCACTGTTCTATCTCTCTCTGAACTCATCCAAGCATACTGATGGTCATTTGAACCTAAATCAAACTTGGATTAATCCCTCCCTAAGACCAGTTTCCACTGATTGGATGTGACTTTCAGATAGTGTTCTTCTGCTGTAGAACATACTGTACAGCATCACCATTTTTTTATGCTTGAGCGATTCATAGTAGGTAAGTGTTAAGTGACTTAGCAAATAAAAAAACAAACAAATTTCCCTGAAATTGTCAGACTGGGCTGTAAATGAGTGAATACACAGCCAATATCCAAACAAATACTGGGAGAGACCTTGAGAAAACCTGGAGAATTATTGCTCAAGAGCAAATAGTTCTCCAGGCTTTCTGTTTGCAAAAGAGTGTTTTTAAGAAGGTCTGCCTCCTAGGGCCAGTGGTGACTCAGAGCTGGCCATCTACAAATCTGAAGGCTGGTAGATCACTTCCTGGCTTCTCCAGTCCACGTGTATTCTTGGGAAAGATGCTGAACCCCCACTTGCTCTTGATGCATTCATCAATGTGTATGTGTGTGTGTGTGTGTGTGTGTGTGTGTGTGTGTTTGCATGTGAATGTTAGATTAAAAAAACTGCTTAGGCATAGTTGTAAACACTGCATGATTGTGTGTGTGATTGAGTGAATGAGAATTGTGGAAAAAAGCCCTTGAGTGGTGGCTCAAGATTTTTGCACAGTACTGTGCGTGTATGTATGTTTCACCAGAAGAGCCAAAGCACACTTGTTATTATGGTACTCTGTACTCTATTAATTTGAGTACTCTGTACTCCATTAATTCATGTGTTTTTAAATACATCATTACTGTAATGAACAGAACTGTCTTTGGAAATGTGAACCAATCAATATAAAACTGTGAAAATGTATTATAACACTTGTGGTTTCATAAAGTGGTTCAACTCTTGTCCAAGCCATTGACTCCTTGCAGAAAGCCTTTTTTGCTGTCCAGCACTCATTACTTCAGCTTAAACTTGTTCTCAACGCAGACAAAACATGTTGTTTTCTAAATCAAGGAATTGGGCCCAAACAATCCCATCAGTAACCACTCTTGAAGGTAATAAAATAGAGTTGGTTCACACCTATAAATGTCTGGGAATCATAATTGATGACTCGCTTACCTTCAAACCACATGTAGAGAATCTTGTGAAAAATCTGAAGGTAAAACTCTGAGATTTTATTTTCAAAATAAGTTGTGTTTCTCTTTTAATACAAAGAAGTGGCTTGTTGCTGCAACATTCTTGCCTGTGCTGGATTATGGTGATATTCTATATATGGATGCTTCTGCTCAATGTCTTTGAATGGCTGATACTGTGTGTCATGCTTCTCTGAGGTTCATCACTAACCATAAATTTCAGACTCACCACTGTGAGTTATACTCTCAGGTAGGATGGCCTGCTTTGGTAAGTCGGAGGAACTCCCATTTACACAGTTTTATATATAAGGCGATACTTGGGTTGCTGCCTTCTTATATATGTTCCCTGCTTGCAGTGAAACATGCTGGTCAGTATTCTCTTCGTCCGCATGGTTACTTGTTGCTTTCTGTTCCATTTGCCCGAACTGAATTTGGTAAAAGAGCTTTTGTCCATTTAGCACCCTTGGCTTGGAACAAACTGCAGAACGAATGGAAAATGACTGAATTCATTTCATTAAGTGCTTTTAAATCTAAACTACGAATCCTTGAGGCCAAGTCCATAACATGCAACTGTTTCAATTAGATTGATTGTCATTTTAACTATTTTTTTTAACTTTATTGAATTTTACTGAATTTTATTTTTATTTTTTCATTTATTTTTGCATGTGTGTTGTTGCTGTCTGTGTTTAATTGAGTAATTTCTGTAAATGTGAGACACTTGCTGCTGCCTATCTTGGCCAGGTCTCCCTTGAAAAAGAGGTTTTTAATCTCAATGGGATCTTCCTGGTTAAATAAAGGTTAATAATAATAAAAAAGTCAATGATAGCTTTGCTCTAAGTATCAGTTTTTCTTATGAATGATGAACCGTGTGAATACATATCTCTCTCTTCTTTCTCAGGCCTTGTGGTTAACACTAACATTAGCCCAAGGACGGTATGTCACTGCAGGGAAAGGTCACTGCTCTAATAGAAATACACAGCTCCAGTATTCCCTTCCTCCTCCAGTCTCTGGCATTCTTATCTGAAGTCTCCTTTCACTTAATATTTAATCTTTTCATTGAAGCAAATATGATAAGAACAGGGCCACAGAGCAAGCTATTATGAATCATTATATTGAACAGTTTATTGGCTTTCTGTTTAACATCATGTCATATAAAATTGCACACACAGCATCCACTGTAGCGATTATACACATGTCATATCAGAAAGAAGCGAGTGGAGTTACTCTTTTGACAGCTTTCAAGGATAAACCCTTGCAGACACAGCACAGTGTGAGTAGTCCTTATTTGTGCTGCCTGGTCTTTTTCAGAACTTCAAAAGTCTTTTAATATCAAAGAAACTCATAGACTGAGAAGAAAGAAGAGAGAAGAAATGCTGTGTGAACAGTGACAGCTGTCAACTGTTATCTTAAAGCCACCCACTGCATTATTCTACAAAATTAATGAGAACTGTGACAGCGCTGATAAGCCGCAGCAAGGTACCCGTAAGAAGCTGAGATATCCACCAATTCGAGTGCTGATTGTTGTGGAAAAAATTACAAGAGGATGACAAATGATCCAGAGGACTGAACAGACAGAACTTGTTTATGATCTTTTAATAGTACAACTGCATCCTTAGTTAACATGACTTTATATAAGGAAGAAACATAGGTGTAAGACCTATTAGTCCAGGTCTTTTAAAAATGCATTTACTGATGCTTTCGGCCACTTGAGAGTAGCAGAAATAAAATGTAAACACAAAACTGAAAACAGATGCTTATTAACACATCCAAAGATCAATTTGACCATATAATTGAACACCTGGTGCAATATTCCCTGTCCTTAGCTCTGGTATGGTCTTCAGTGACTCCTGAGGAATTATTTTAAGACTACTAGCCCTAAAATAATGATATGTTTTTGAAAGACATGAGACTGAACCTAACCAGGAAGGTTGGCTTCCGGAAAATCGAAACAAAAAGCAAAAGACTCAGAAATGACCTGTCAGTGTACCATTTTCACATACCGCTCAGCAGATACAGTTCTGTGTTTGACCCACTGCTGTACTGTGATTTGTGTAACTGATTAAATGAGTGGTCTGGGATTCAGCATATGATTTATTTTTCAATTACATCGTGGGGACAATCACTCTGTGAAACAACCCTTTATTTGAGTAAAAGAACTACATTTATGTAAGAAAACAGAGTTGACCAAAGTTTACAACCAAAATGTCTTTGACATCATACACATCCAGTCTCAGCCAAAGCACATTGAGAATGATCGAATCAAATGTTGATAAATTTTTATCTCTGGTTTAAAGTCACTGCTGGTTGTTTCTGTATTACTGTATAACTAAAAAACTGAGCAAAAATACATAAGCAATGTATGGAAAACTAAGTACACCCAGCTTATTAAATCACCTAGAGGAGTAAGTTCAAGTGCTACATCTTCTGTTTGAATTCATCAGTCTCTCACATCATTGTGGAGGAATTTTGAACCGCTTCTCTTTAGTGTTTTCCTTTATTTCGTTGACGGTTGTGAGCATTTCTTGCTACACAGTTCTCTTAAGGGGTGACTGCAGCATTTCAATCAGACTGAGGTCTGACATCTTTCTTTTTCAGCCATTCTGATGTAGATCTTCTGGTTTGCTTGCAACTCTTGTTCTGTATAATGGCCCAATTTTCAGACTAACTTTAGCTTTCAGCCTCATATTTGGCTTTAGAATACTTTGACTTACAGAAAAGTGTTTGTTTTTTTTATTTCAAGCCTGCAGATTCTGAGGTGAAGCTCTTGTTTTTTTGTTTCTTTCTTTTTTTTTAAATTTCTTTATTTATTGGGGGAATGATCATGTAACCTTTCCCACATTGATGGGCATCAACAATTGCTTCTCTAAGATTATTGCCGGTGTCTTTCCTCCTTGGCACTGTATCACACCTGAATGCTCCAGATCTGCACACTGCCAAAACTTCTGCTTTTATAGAGGTGCTCACACATGGTGATGATCACTTCCTCAAGTGCATTTTATTAGCAGCACTTACTGCTTCCAGTGTAATTTAGAAGCTAAGGAGCAGCTAAGGTTGTGCTTAATTATATTTCATTTTTCAGGCACTGCTTCTGCATTTTTGCTTTATTTTTCTTAAATAAATAAGGAGCGGTTGCAATATGTTTGGGTTGTTATTCACCTCAGGTTGTATTTTCTTAGGACTAGATGATGATTTATTATGTCCTGTTATGTAAAACCCTATAAATGTACTTTCTTTTTTTACCATGACTGAATTGTGATGTTTTTACTGATGTGCACTGCATTGATGTTCTATGACTGATGATGGCATTCTTTGTGATTATTTCCTCTTTAATTTATAAAAAAAAACATAACCAGATTCAATTTAAGTTTAAAAAAAAATCATATTTACTGCTGAAAATGCTTTTTACTTTATAACCATATATCATAGAGCACATAGGCACTGTGCTCAGTAGTAACATTCGGACTAGGAATTATACATTTTATTAAAAAATATAAAATCATAAGACAAATATGTATATTTCACTATTCAGTGCTAATCAGAGCTGTAAACCCAGGCTTTAAATTGCATTAACTAAAAAAAAAGACACATCTTTAAACATTTATTCATCCACTTTTCTCTTAAACGTATGTATTTACAGCCCACCGAGCCTCTACTTTGTAGGCATTTCACATGGGTGGAGTGCTTTACTGTTTCTGTTGACCCTGTCTTTTCAGTCAATCGAACATCAAGCTTCACTGTCTGCTCCTGCCTGTCAGATGTTTAAGACAGTGATAGAAATGCCTTAACCTTACAGAAGAGATTGTCACCAGTTTAGGAGAATGTCAGTGTCTTATCCCAAGCTCTGAGTCTTTTCCAGAGACAAAAGAAAGTTACTTTACATTCTCACACAGTCTTAAAGTCAGTGGCATTTACAATACTTACATTACTAAGCTACTCATGACCCAGTTTGGGCTAATGCGAAAAAAGTTCATCTTGCAGAGTAGTACATACTCACCATCTTCAGGTTGTCATTTCTGGGTCAGTTAAAAGTGGAGCCCACACCAGTTCAGATAATGAATAAGGCCATGGCTGCTACTGTCTCTGGTGTTGAGATGTGATAATGTTGTTATTAATGTAAAAAGGGAAATCCCACTCTTACTATCAGATAAAAGAGGCTGGTAGTAAGAGATCCACTCAAGGAGGAGGTTTAAGTGCATCTTGGGTTTTTCCCAGGTGACTTGCTGTCCTTCTTCGACTCTCTTGCACGTAACACCTAAAAGGTTAAAACCTCTTGATGCATCCATCTGCTTGTTTCTTTTTTTTATCCCTATTCATCGCTCCTTCTGCTATAGATTGATACTGCTGAATGACCGGGGGCTCCTGCATAAAGGAGTTAAGGGGTTACAAAAAGCTTTCTATCATAACACACTACACATTGTTGCCCAGTGAAGACCCTGAAGGAGATATGCTCATTCACAGCTGTGCTGCTTTCAGTCCCATATTTACATTATTACATTCATAAATTTTTAGCCACTGTCACTTTAAACTTACACACAGTTATAGAGTAGTAAGAGTTGCCGCCTCCGTTGAATATATAAACGTTTAAGAAAGTTGCAATATCTGATTATCTCATACTGACCAACCACAATAACTTATATTGCACATCTTGTAATGTTTCCACCAACTGTTTCATCTAATTGAATAAAACAGTTAAAGCTCAGTGTTCTCAGTTTGTTACTAAGATAAACCAACAGTCACTGTAAGAAAAAGACTTCCATTATTTCAAGTTTATATGCAATCTCTTTTTTTTGCTCTTTCTGACCAAACTTTCAGCATATACAGTCGTCCTGAGTGAAGACAATTGCTCATCCAGTGATTTAACTGGCTCCCTTCCGCTAAGCATTGTAGCCCTGCGTAACAATGCATGTTACACGTTAGACGAGGAGAGAGCTATGCTTTGCCCACTGATCATTACTTCTCCAGGCGTCAGCTCTATCCTTTGCTTAGGCTGCATTCTGCCCCAGTAAGGATGGCTGTCCTTTATGTTTTTGAGGTGATTCGGCCTTCTGGTTTTGCTGCGGCTCAGACAGAGGCTGAGGTTTAGGGATTTCTGTCTGAGGAGAAAGAGGCGGTGTTGCCTGCTGTAGGTCTAACGTTGGCATCTCTTTCCTGTCACTGGCCTGGGTCTCCAGAGCCGATGTGTCCTTGCAGCAGAAGTACTGCTGCCAGATTTTCCGGAAGGCTGAGCGGAACTTCTTAATGCGGAAAGCGTAGACAATTGGGTTGACCGCAGAGTTGCCGTGGGTGAGCAGGATGGCAATGTAGAGGACGACTTTGGGCTTGTTACGCTCAGGACAAAAGAGTGTGATGCAGTTGATGATGTGGAGGGGGAGCCAACTCACAGCAAAGAGAAAGAGGACAAGAGCAAGGGATTTAGCAAGATTCAGCTCTTTGTCATAGTACCTGTTGGGGTCTGCATGACTGGTGTTCAGCTTCTTATTGTTAAGCTGCTTGTGGATCATGTAGAAGATTTCTGCATAGATGAACAGCATGAGCAGCAGAGGTGGGAGCACCCAGCCAAAAAAGTTAAAATAGACCATGTAGTCCATGCTGATGACATTTTCAAACTTGCACGTGGTAATGAGGTCGGAGCTGATGGAGCCGTTCTCCTGGCAGCGCTTCAGGTTGTTCCAGCCTAACATGGGTGTGAGTCCCACAATAAACGCTACCGTCCAACATATCACGACTGCCAGTGCCGCTCGCCGAGGGGTCACCACCCGCTTATACCTACAGGAGTAAACAGCAGAGCGTCATGTCAGCACTTTCCCACATAGTATTGTTAGGGCATGCATGCTTTCATTCTTTGTACTTCATTTTTCATACTGTCAGTGTCCTTGGGCTGACAGAAGATGTGACTCACATCTTCACAACCACAACCCCCAATACACTTTGTAAAAAGGTCCTTGCAGCACATATTACCTTTTAAAATATGTTTCTGAAATTCTTATCTTTGATACTTGGCCTTTGCAAGACTGTTACTTTTTAATGAATTTCTTAAAACCAGAAATTGCTTTTAAAAAAAAGAAAAGAAAGAAAGAAAGAAAGCTGTTATCACATACTGGATATTAAAGGTGTTGCAGGCTAGGCTTTCTCATTATTTTTAAGATGCTTTATGAAGAAGTAGCAAGAGGCAGAGGAAGGTTTAAAAAGAGACAGAGGCTTAAAGGTCTTATCACTGCTGTCTTGTCTTGTAAGTAAAAGATTTCAGGGACCACAACCTGATACTTGCCCCGAGGCAGGGATGAAAGTAGTTATCTGATACAGCTCATCATGGTAAGCCAGTGATTAGTCATTTTCAGATTACTAATGGTTAATGTTTAACATGTAGGATGTTTTGGCTGTAAAGAAAACACTCATATTACCACGGGCTGACCTTTGCTGAAGGGTAGCCTGAGGCAAAACAAGATTCTTCAATTTAGCCCAAATGTAGCAGGTGCCATGTGTAGGATGAGTATTGATTAGGGACCCAGACCTTAAGTGAGGTCTTTGTCAGAAGTGCAGAAAAAAAAATTAAATAAATAATTGAAAAACTGAGCCTGAAAGAGATCGGAAAAGATCAGGGCAGAGCATGCAGCAGATCATGTAATTTATGAAAATGTTACAATGCTGTATTTGCATATTGTTAAATATAGTCTCTGTGGTGTGTGTTGGAAACAAGTGACAATTCCTGAGAAAATTTCTACTTGCGTAACCCGAGCAAGGACACCCAGATGCTGCTGTGACAGACAAACTTTACATGCAAAAGTCAAAAGTTAAAACTGATGTCAGAGTATTACTGTAAGCCTAGAAGACTTAATGGGATTTAACAGGGGACAAGGGTCTGAGGTTTTCATAGACAATATTCTCACATAATTAATTTCTCTTTCCTTCTCGGCTTGTCCTTTTAGCTTTTCAACACCACTGCTTGTGCTTTTACTCCAGCCCAGAATGGCATGATGTGTACGCCACATACAAAGCGGGAGAAGCAAAGCTGACCACTTCTGTGTTACTATACACCTCTTCAGCACATTAGAGATCCTGATGACAGAAAGACTAATTAAAGTAGTTAGTAGATTGGCCTTGCTCTGTTAAGCTGTCATGGGAAGGCGGATATATATGCATATAAAGAAACTGGCAGACTGGCAGCTTCCTGTATAGTGAAACGAGACCCATGCAGAAATCAATGAAACAGCACTGGAACTGTGCTGACTTCTGCTATCATTTCTGGTGAGTACCTCCAACAAATCTATCCCATTTTCATTCGCATCACTTCCCCACATTCCACAAATAATGCATGACTCAATCCCGTCCTTCATTTTATCCTTTGTGTTGCAAAAACGTCGTTACCTGGTCGGGATTTTGACCCTGAGATAGCGGTCAATTGCAATAGCCAAGAGGGCCAGGATCGAACTTTGCGTCAGCACCAGCACCGTGCACGCCACAAGCAGGCAGCTGTAAAAGTGAGTTTGGAGTCCGATGTTGATAGTAATGGCCAAAGGGATGACGAGTGCTCCCACTGCAATATCCGCCAGAGCCAGGGAGACAATAAAACAAAACGTGGTATCTCGCAACGATTTATTAATCTTCACCGCCCAGACCACCATCACATTCCCGATTACAGACGCCACAGCAATTACCACCTCCATTCCTATGTAGACTGAGTCCACTGAGAAGAGTGTCCCGGCCATCCTTGCAGATAATTTTGTCCTTAATAAGAGTGAGCTGCTTCAGTGAAGGAGCTGTAAAATTAAAATTTAAAAAAAGCCAACAGAACAATCCTTGACTTTTTCTTCCTGTCAGTACAGAATTTTCCAAATGCGTCCCGCTGTTTCACATCACTCTCATCCTCCTGGTTAGCCAACGAGATTTAAGTTGAGAGAAAATCTAGTTATTATGACGATGATAAGCAGGTTAAGAGCCACAGTGTCTTAGAATAGGGTGTTTTCCTTTGGAGCAGGTGATTACGGTCCAGAGGCGGCTGTGCGTCGCTGCCGTTCTGCGTCCTGCGCTTTCACTTGGCGGAATACACCTGCTTCTTCTGAGAGGAGCATCCTTGCCATGCTTTGCGATTTATCCGGGAGGGCGCCTCGTGTTCATCACCCAGCTTTTGTCACTTTAATGTAGCAGTTTAAAAAAAAAAATACACATCCAATGAGAAACTACCTGCTACAGAAAGGCTCGCACGGCTGCAGCTTCGACGCGGCGTAATTTCCGTCCACCTCCGCCTTTCTTTCTCTCTCCCCCGTGGCAATTTCAGTCAAAACAGAAATGCTCTTACTGAAAATAGCCGTGCGGTTTTTCTCGCCTTTCACGTGACATTGAGAGTTGCTTTCTTGGTTTCATTAGTCTTTTTTTTCCCTTCGGTGCGTGCGACTGCTTCGTTTTCCAAGGAGAAATTAAATGGCGTTAGCCTTCTGCAGGACCGTCCGAAAGAAGTAGAGCGAAGGGTGATTTGAACTCTCTGTAACGCCATGCATGCATTTCTCCCACGCCCTTTCGAAAACTAATAGACCTTGGTCACTCGCCCATTGTTCTGATAAGGCGTGAAGGAGTGAAACAGCCATATAACAAAGGCCATTGAAACTGCAGTATTACTGGAGTTAGGCACACGGTAGTAAGCCACTTATTTGGTTTTACTCCTTCAGCCACATACTAAAAACACATCAGATAGGAATATATCTGTAATAAAAAGAAATATTCAGGTCATTCTAAATATATCTTTATGCTGTAGACTTCAAAGGCCTGCACTCTCAGCTTGAGGCATTCCCATCTGAAAAACTAATGGGATTTAAAATTGGAAACCTTGTGACTGATTTAGATCTATTGATCATCCTTTTAAAAACCCTTTGCAGCTTTTTAAGTGGTTTCTGAAAACGGATATATCCTCCTTCAGAATCTGAAGCAAGAACGGGATCCCCATGGCACAATAACCTGCCCTGTTTCTTCCAGAGACATAAAGAACTTTGAGAAGCCAAGAACTGCATAAAACTACAAACATCTTGTGTTACCTCCCCAAGGTTCAAAGGTCAGCACCAGGTAGCAGTGTGAGTACTGACCACGGCATGCACAACTGACTGTGTAGTTTGGATTTGCAGGTGTCACAGATGGAGAACTGCAAACACTTGCTGTACTTGTTTCAGCTGATATTTACAGTGAAAACAAAAGGCAAAGTGGAGGTGGGGCTACTACTCTCCAGGATCCACACTGAGAGACAGAGATGACAGGGGGACCAACAGTCAGCAGGATTTCACTGAAGACAAGTCCAATCTGTGAGAAGCAGCATGGTGAAAACTGTCAGCATGATGTACAGAGGTCAGCCAATATAAGCAAGGAAGGAAGCAGCCATATGGCCCAGTTGCAGCGATTGGCTTGCGACTCACTAGGGACATTTTAATGAGCGTATGTGTGGTGGCAATGTTGAGGAAATCAATCATTATAGAGCAAATGGCATGAACTAATTCGCTTGGGTGGAAATGGCTGACATTCAAGATTCTGAATGTTTACACTTTGAAATAAGTCTCATTATCAAGGTCATATGCTCACAGTACTATTGTCTTCATCTACTTATCAATCAATAGTGTCATGGCTATGACAAACCCTGGTAAGCAGGAGCAAAGCAAGTTCAAGCGACACCCTTATTCCAGACTTTTTCTCCCACACTTAACATGACATACATAGACCTATAAATGCTGTCTGATCATGTTCACTGACGCTATCTTCACCGAAATGACGTGCTGAAACGCTTCAACTTTTTACGGCATCTCCCGCTAGCTAGGCCTTTACTGGATTACTTTCAGCAACCCTGAAATACTAACAGTTCAGTTACCCTCACTGCAGCGTCCACACAGTTGTAAATGAGGAAATGCTTCAGTAAACATTTGTCAGATTTTGCCACCTGGGTTTGCGTGGCCATTGAAGTGAAGTGTGTCTCACCAGTATGAGACATCAAAGTCAATGAATCTTAACTGCTGATTCCAATTCTAAGAACATGGGATGGCATGCTGTGTAAAATATGAATTAAAAACAGAATTCAATGATTTTCACATCTCAGAAGCCCAAATTTTATTCACTATAAAACATAGAAAACAGATTACATGTTTAAACTGAGACATTTTGCAATTTCATTATAAAATATTAGCTCAGATTGAATTTGATGAAAGAAACACATCACCAGAAACTTGGGAAAGGCTGGAAAAGTAAGCGGTACTAAAAAGAGACAGCTGGAGGAACATTTTGCATCTAATTGGGTTCGTTGGCAACAGCTCAGATACATGACTGAGTATGAAAAGAGCATCTTAGAGAGGCAGAGTTTCTCAGAAGTAAAGGTGAGCAGAGGTTAACCAATCTACAAAAAGAAAATAATCTGCAAATTGTGACCGAAGACCGAAAATCAGTATTGGATGCATGTGATCTTCAGGCCCTCAGGCGGCACTGCATTAAAAACAGGCTTGATTCTATCATGGAAATCAATGGTTGGGAACACTTTCAGAAATCATTGTCTATGCCAACAGTTCACTGTGCCATCCACAAATGCAGATTACAGCTCTGTCATGCAAAGAAGAAGCCATGAGCCAGAAATGCCACTATCGTCTCTGGGCCAAAACACATTTAAAATGGACTGATGCAAAGTGGAAGACTTGAAATTAGCAATAAAAATGTTGTGTTACAATGCAGACAACAAGATAGAGAGCCTGGGCTACTGCTGATCAGAAGACTTTCACTGAAAACAATATATGTGAGAACTGAACAGTCACATGAATCTCGTTATTTTTCCCTGAAAAAATCTGCTCCATAGATGCTCTTAGTTTCCATACAAACATATCAGCTTGATTGCTCTTTAAAATGAATATAAATATGATATATTTAAAGTTATTACCACAAACTATTGTACACCAGAGAACAAAGTGTTCCACAGCATTTATTACTTCCTGAATAATATGCTTAAATAATATAATATGCATTAAAACAATGATTTAGTGGGAGTAAATACTGCACATCTGATTGCAGAGGAAATAGATTTTGGTGTTATTAAATTGTACATTATCCATGTGATCCAGATTTTTGGTTACGTGTTACAAAAATACAGTTAAGCTGGCTTTAAGTCCTGACCACTGACTACAGCAGCCTCACTGTGGCTCAGCCCCTGTAGATAATCATATACTGTGAATTGAAGTGCTTTAATATGTTTTGATTTCCTGTTTACACTCCAGAAAAACAACTTTGTGGACACTATAATTTGGTGTAAGAGCTCCTCTCAGAGCTGCCAGCTGTGTGCCCCACACCATTCAGCCTACTCCACAGCAGCTCACCTGCTTCTGACCCAGGAAATTTACCACCACTCACACTTGAAGAATGAGCTGACAAGGTGAAAATGAAAAATCTCAGCAGCTCACTTGGTAGTTTGCTGTGCGATATCAAACAAAAGCCCTCATAGGATGAAACGTGGAATGTTTTGATGAAAAATAATAGCTACAAAAAATCATGTTAATTATATATTTATTGTTTATTTAAATTGTAGTTTTTGGCAGAAAGACCTACATTTTAAAAACATTAGATAACCCTCAAAAATACTCATTGTAAAGGCAATGTATACAGCTGCACGTCACTCAAACAGCCACACTAGCCGAATCACTCACAAGGACATGGCCTCAGTGTCATCACTCGTAGCGATCACTCAACAGCAGCAATGCATTATAAATACGCTGGCATTTGCAATCCAATGTAGTTTGGTGTGTAAACCAATAAAGGTCTACTTAAATGTTAGAGTGTGGGTGTAGATTTCCTGCAAAATGTAAGCTTCCTTCATTTATGTTTAATTTTCTACTTAACACCAATATTAATGTTTCTTAACTACTGCAAATATCTATATTACATAACAGGAAACTGCTATGGGTGGCTGCTGTCACATGCTGACCTTTTTTTCTTTTTAATAGCACAGCAAGAACAAGGCAAGAACACATTTCACCAAATTTCATTCTTGTTCACACAAGCAGAAGAGAACATTAAGTTTTACAGAGATTGTGCGCTGTAACCTTTTAATGGCAAAATATTGAAGAATCTGCTTTAAAATCACATCATTTGCAGCTACCTCCTCTGCATTAATTGGGCCATTTTGTACCATTCCTCCTGACTGAACTACTTGCCTCAGCTATAATGTTGGGGTGTCTGCTGTGAACGTGTCTCTTGAGGTCATACGACAGGATTGGGCTGAATTCAGAGGTCTGACTGCGCCACTGCAAAAGTTTATTTTCTTACTTTGATGTTTAGTGTTATTGTCCTGCTCTATCACTCAACTTCCACTAAGCTTCAGGCTGGTACAAGAGCCACACCTGCGTTATCGCGTGAGATGTTATTGTGCGAGATCAATCAATTGGAGACCAGAACAACAAATGACGGAGGCACCAGACAAGTGCAATCAAACGATGAGTTTATTAACACAGGAGAGGAAACATCAGCATATGTCTTCCTCTGACAAAAAAGACTCGACTGTGCTTAAGGTCTCAAATCCCGGACGAGCCCCCATTTATGTTACGCCCCTAGTCTAGGCGTGTGGGGACGCACATAAAGGTTGGAGGAGAGAGAGACAGATACCCGCCCTGGTTCCCAAGCCAAACATCCAAAACCAGTTGTGAGTAAAAAAGGTGATTTTATTAAAGGTAATGAAGCATAGCTCCAGGGTGAACCCAGGCCAAAATAATAAACAAAACCAACTAAGTCCCACCAGAGAAAACTAACTAAACCCTAAGGAAGAAACAAAACAAACAAAAGACAATACTAACCCTCGCTCCCTAACCCGGAAAACAGGAGAAAACTGTTCCAAAGAAAAAGGCGGCTCACCCCTTCCGCTTCAGCCTATGGGTGCCTAAGCACTAAGTTAATACACTAGGAGCTGCTCTCACAGAACACGCTCACACAAACACACAGCAAAGGTATAGGCTGGAAACCAGGGCCAGGACCGCATCGGCTGTCAAACTGCTTGCTTGCTCGCTTCTCTCTCTCTCTCTCTCTCCCACGGGAGCTGTCAGAGGGGCTTTTTGAACGTGGGCACGTGTTCCACGGGCCAATCAGCTGCTCGCTACTCTTCATTAGGGGATGGACCTGCAAAGAGTCTTAAGCACAGTAGAGAGACGGAACAAGACAGCACACAGTGTTCATATGGCCGCAGCCGTAACAACAATGGATGCGGGTTTTATAGCAGGGAGGATCACGCCTCCACGTACGTCAACACAGGTCAAAAATACATTGTGTACAGTCATTGTTTACAGACAAGGGTACATCTTGTACATCTCTAATAACTATAAACAGACATATCACTTCTCTTTTCTATAACACCTGCCTTTTAAGGTAATAAACTTCAAGCTTCAGGGTCTCTAAGGGCTAATAATTGACCCTCGTCACCAATCACTAAGTAGACAGGATTGGCGCAGGTCTCAAGAAGAAGCAGAAGACACTTGGGCCTTCACTCAGGCCTGCTACTAGATCCATGTGTATTGTAAGCATGCATGCAATTAACCTGCTATGTTCTCATCTTCCCTCAACATGTATCACCTGGACACTCTCACCAGTGAAGCTTAAAACCCTCTTGGACGGAACATCAACTCTAAACAAGCACAGATATGCAATGTGTATAAAATGAACTCTACCTGTGAATAGAATGAATGTGATGACAAACATATTCAATGCAATATGAACCCTGTAAGAAATATTACTGATAAAATAATGCTGTAAAACATGTTCTTAATGCATTTATCATAAGGCAGATTATATGGTAGCAATAAAAGAATCTCTAAATCCCAACAATGTCTTAATAAAAGTGGGAATTTTGCCCCCCTCTCAATCATGGCAAGGCCCCATCAAGGCCCCCAAATTATGATAGTGCTGCAACCATGTTTCTACTCTGGGATCATGTTTTCATAATTGTGTTGGTTTATAATACATAGTTGTTGCGTGTCAAGGCATGCAAATGTAAGGAAAATGATGATGTTGTATTTCGCGAGGAGCGGCTTGATAATGTATGCCCTGTGATGGATAGCATGTTCTGTGTAAGCGAGGGGTATGATTTGGGTATGATTTGTGTATTTATGCATATGTAGTCATAAACAAAGATGGTAAGAGACACAGTGGTACTACATATTTTCCACAATCATCATTTGTAGCTCCAAACGCTACTATTTTTTTCCATCAACCTCCACTGTGTTTGTTTGAATTAGCTGGTCATTATGGATGAGAACAGTAATTTGTGTGATATTAGTTTAAATAGAAAAAAAAAAGATGGAACTGTTTTGTTTGACTGGTTTACACAAACCTGGTGTCACTTCCACAGTCTCACATGCAGATGTTTGTCCTGGACCTTTCGGCATACTCTGGGTGCTCAGTGAGTCACAGTCACAGTGAGTGAAAACCAGTAAGTGCAAAATGAATCTTGTAAAGAGCACACAAACCATAGCCTCCTGCTTAAATATCTTGTAATTACAGCACTTTATCTTATATATTACAGGACCCGCAACCCACCGTGCATCTGTTATTGGGCCACACGATCTGTAATTTAAGCACTTCCCTTTTAAGTGCTTCTCTGTGTAAGCAGTCAGGTTTGCCTCTCCTCTTTTGCATTAAGTTGTTTATGCAAATCAGAAGCGCCCAACATGACTCACCTCACCTAAAAACTCCCCAAAAGCCTTTTAAATTAACCGCTGACAATCCAACATAAGGGGAGCGTCAGCCACTACAAGAGTTATTTCTCGTCACAGTTTTTTTTTTTTTTTTCAAAACCAGATTTGGCTGAACTATGGGAGCAGGAGGGCACCAATCAGTCATCCACTGGTACACTCTACAAACATCCCTTCACATACCATTGACTTTATCATTATTTCAAACAGTTTGTTTTCTCTGGTAATCCAATATCCCCTCAACCATCCAGAGACTGACGTCAAAGGGCACCTTTTGTGTATCTTTGGAAGCCCGTGGCTTTGAAAAAATGGCAGTATTTACTGTATCCACTGAACAAGAGAATGGCATTGTTTACATGTAAATACAGAAGTTCAGGCTTTTGCAGACGCTGTACGTCTGCAAACGCTGTAGCCAGTTGGCTTAGGTGAACACTTATGTTAGTTATAATATGACAAAAGATGCCATAAAACACCTCCAAAGCTCAACAACTGATACATAATATTTCATATTTTCAATAATCTAAGGATAACTTGACAGCATCATTGCTTTTTTGCTTAGTTAAAAAAAAACAAGTGCATTTAATAGTAAGCATTATAGGTCTGAATTTTACAATCTGTTATGAACTGGAAAAGGGGAGTGGCAACAAGCCAGCAGGAAGAGGATATGTTATCAGAGCAGGAGTGATAACGGAGCTGTGTGGTATTTTATTGTTTGATGTTTATGCATGTTATCATCCTCACTGCAGAAGAACTCAGTAATGTGTTTGGCCAGAGGCTCAACAAAATGCATCAGATAGTGCAAATATCGTGGTTAAATCTTGTGTTGGTCACTTCTGGTAAATGCACATCCTGCCTTCTTTGACTAGGAACAACACTGCTACGAACAGTGCATGAACTACACAAGTAAGTATGCTGTACTTACAGTGTATTATATGGTAGTGTGCTGAAATAAATATCCAAACTGAGACAGATTATCTGTTTCTGTCTTTATGCTGAGCTCAGTTAGTCTCGCTTCAAATTTACCATGGAGACAGGAGGGTGGTCCCAGTCCTCATATTCTCTCCATATATGGTTTCATGTAGATTGCTTTATAAGTATATTTTTGAAATATATTTCTGGTCATGCTCCTTTAGTTTGACCCTAATAGGGGATTCCCCTGTGTCATTTTATTTCCTAATGTAGGCTGTGTGTGTGTGTGTTTGTAAGTATACTAAAATGTGAAGAGGAGTTTTACTTAAGCAAAAAAAAAAAAGAAAAGCGCTAAACCCAAACTACAGGCTCCGTAATGCAGCTCTGTGGGGAGAGCATCTCACAGTCATCCAACACCAGCCCCAAATAAGATTACAGTGCAGAAAATACTGAGGTTATCAAATTCTCTGCTGTGTTTCCCACAGCTCTTCACCCCACACGAAAGAGGCGGCAGCAGTGAGTGCCCCTCTCTGAATCTCTCTCAAAATTTCAAGGTTAGAAATGTAATTCAAGTGGCATGTTGACATTTTTAATATTCACTTAACATCCCCGCCCAGCTCCATGATCAGTGCTTGACTTGGGTGAAAGCTTTTCAGCTCCTCCCACAGATGGTTTTACAGTAATAAAAAAAGAAATTCCAGCAGCCTATGCAGCATCACAGAATTATAAGTGGCTTCATTTGCAGACCAAAATAGAAAAGAAAAAGTAAATAACCCACATCCTGTTGACTTAAGTGTTGGTGGGTGGGGTTTGCTGTTAGGTGCTAATTGTTTTCACCACAGACTTTGGTAGCAATTAATGCTACTGTTGAAAAAGCAAAAATAATCTGATGAGTCTTATTTTTCTCCTTGTGGGTGTGAAGATACTGAAGGAGTTCTTGATAATGATGAAGACTCCCCCCGCTTCCTTTTCTCAATATGTGCTCCTTTTGTTGCTTGACAACAGTAATAGAGAAGCTCTTTGACAGCAGCTTGTACAATAGCATCCCTGCTTGATCACAGCTTCCACATTAAATATTGATGCTTTACATTTTATTAGCTGTTCAATACAAATTTCTAATTAGTCTACAAGGGTGATAATTAGTAGAATACAATGTGGAATGGCTGGGTATGCTTATTACTGCATAAACAACCCACTATAGAATTAACTCAGCTCGTATTCAGAGGACGCGAGAAGAATAAAGTGAGACCTGAATAATTATAGCTTTCAAAACCCAAGTCAGCAGTTACCTTTGAAATCAGGCTCTTGTTCTCATTCATTTCAGCAGCACTGAACACTCCCTCAGTTCGGCATACAAAGGCAACACTGGGGAAACTGGTAGAGAATCACTGAAAGGGAAAGAATCTTATTAAATAGAGAAACGGGAGAGATGCGTCAGTTAGGGAGCAACTACACAGACGAGAGAAGAAATGAAAGGAAATGGAAGGAGAGGTGGGAAAAAATGTGTTGGTTAATGACAAAACTCTGAATTTAATCTGTTTAAGAGGAGTGGTCAATCCTATATCAAAGGACTTGGTGTGGCCTCTTGTGCAGTTATCGCTTCTGGATGGGTCTTTTAAGTCACAGCCCATTTTGCTGCGATGTTCCTTTGAAAAGACACTTTGGAAAAGCAGGTCCTGATGAGTTAAAGAAAACTGGGTCAAACATGTAGTTTCAGCTCTCTGTGGGAGAAGATGTTGTGCTCCGGCTTCGGCTTCTTTGATGTCGGCTCAGTGATTTTGGAGGCTGTCAGGATCCAGTGTTGTAATAGAAAGAATTAATAATCAAGCCTAATTCTATAGCAGGGTACATCAAAACACTCCAGTATTCACTATGCACAGTTTGAATACTAAAGGCTGCCTGTTTGAATTCCGACTGCTCGTCACTCATCAACGTTCCGCACGCAGAAATTGTGTTGGGACCGACTGGTCCTCGCGTAACAGTTTGGATGCCACTAATCAGCCTCTGACATGCTCTGGGGAATAGTATGCAAAAATATTCTAGATGCTGTTGATTAGACAGCAGAAGCATTTCATCTTGTTTCATCAATTTATTCCTGTTCGTGCCTGAGTGTTTGTCTTATTGTCTATAGCTTACGTAATGCATAATTTACTGATGACTCTGTTTTTGCAAAGAAAAAAAAGCAGTACTTTCACTGCTGTACATCAGTTTGCAAGGGCAGGCAAGACTGCTTATTAAATTGACAGTTGTGATGAAATCAGGTGGTTGTCTTGGCCAAGCTGGTTGTTTTTTTTGTTTGTCTGTTTGGTTTATTTGTCAGGTAATACTATGACTTCCCGTGACAGCCCTGTCAACCTTTGTTTAGTGGCTTAATTATGCCAAACTGTCATGAAACTGTTTTAACTACTACTTTTTAGATACATAATGTCTGTGAGACTGGGCAGAAAAATCTAGAGAAACCTAATGATTTGGGTTGTAAATAGTTTAGGTTTCTGCTGACCTGGTAGCAATCAGCTACTGACAGCAGAATTGCAGGGGTTATTCTGCCACGGCTTTAACGCATCTTCTAGAAACCACTGAGTTTTTCACAACAGCAACTGAGATTTCATAGAAAGTTACCACTTGAATTACTGTTTAGTTTAGTGGACGTCACAGATGTAAGCGTGCACATCTTGAACCTCTCAAGGCAACGTTATTACCTCTATGTTTCCATTTAGTTTTAGAGATGTTGATTCAATTTATGTGGTCAGTGTGGAAGCTGCAGCTTGTGTTGTAATACACTGAGACATGTTTATAATGTTAGTCTACCCTTATTCTCATAAATAAAGATCCAATGCAATTCTGCATTATTTGTTTGTGTGCAGGGACTATGCGTGCTCTGTAATGGCTCTTCACTGCATCTGCCACGCAGCTGTGCATACAGAAAATGTGTTGGCCAGTCTCCATAAAACAAACCCCACCACCAACAACCCATGGGGATTTGTTGGTATAGAGGACCAACCTTAAGGCTGGCATCCGCTCCGCCTACTGGAAGAAAAATGACCTGGCAGGTTGCTTTTGCATCACTTAACTGCGTTGCATTCACATTGCATGTACGCCTGCATGTCTCGCTGCAGCATTCTTCCTGTTCACCGCCTCTCAATCAAATCTTTGACTGATATGCGGAGAGGCTGATATGTAAGGGGGAGTTATGCACGCAGGTCGTCTGAAGCTTTTTGAAATAACCAGAACATGAAGTAAACACTGTGAGAAAGACATGGTTTTATAACTTAACTGCCTCAAGCTGTGAAAAATCTCCATGAATAACAATCATTCCTCAGCAGAATTGTAGGCACTTCAAAAACCAATATTCTCTTTGGCCTCTCAATTAGAATATGACAACCCTGGGAATGAAAATAACACTATCTGTAATAGTTGAGTCAGACAGAAGGATGGGTGAGATTTGTGCAAATTGTTTTACTCGAAGACACTGTCACTTCTTCACAGAACAGCAATGCTATTTGTAGTCCCTAAAAAAGAAACTGAAAATTAATTTCAAAGGGTCCTCTGCCTCTTGCCACTTCAAGTTCCTTTCAAGCCATCCAAGGTCTGAGAGGAAGCGTGATATTTTATTAATAAGATAAATCCTCGCAATCCATGGCCGCTTGCTTTTTCAAGAGCTCTATTGCACGTGAAGAAAGTGTGTGTGTGTGTGTGTGTGTGTGTGTGTGTGTGTGTGTGTGTGTGTGTGTGTGTGTTCACACAAATAGAGGGCTATTGGTGCCGCAGGAAATAATTACAGCAATGTGGAATGCATTATTCTTCCTTGTGTGCTAGAAACCACCAGGCAATAAAAAGAATTCACCACCGAGGAGAGGATGAAATCCCAGTGAAATGTGAGAATGCATTATTAACATGAGAAGAAAAATGATTAGGGACCATTTTCATCTGTCATTTGAATCATCATGATTAAATTATCAAGGTATTCATCAATACAGTGCACTCTTACCTACACGTTCAAACTGTAAATTGCTCATTTGAAGTTTCAGTACTTCAAGTTGCTGTACTTTTAAATTGCTGAGGGAACTCATATTGTGTCCTTTATTATTTACACTTAAACTGATGCTGCAGTCAATGCTTATTGTATTGTATTTATCCATCAGTTTACCAGTGCACCCTCTATCCCTGCTTTCATCCATCACGGATCCATCCATCTAGCCATCCTGTCTATCATCCCAACAGCCTATCACTCTACTCTGCATTCATATACCAACCATCAGTCACACCTCCACGCATGTGACTCCAGGTTCAGGTTTTTTTCTTTCAGTGTTTTCACGTCATGTTCACTTGGATTGCTTTTTGACCCTCACAGTGAAAGTGGCAGTCTTGATTAAGAGCTCTATTTTGGAGTAAAATGCATTTCTTATTCAACGTTGTATGCACCTTCCAACATTCAGCACCCTCCATGTTGGTTCCTATGGCAACAAATTTCAGTGTGGGAACTAATGCCTTTTAGAGTTTTTCACTCAAGGGAACATTTGTTTGGTGATAAAGTCACTCACGTAGACTTAGAGACACATGACGCACTTATTTACCGCAGTGAGGCCAAGCATGAAGTTTTAGCTGTCAGTGGAATGGAGAACTGGAGGTAAACAGATGAGACTGCTTTTGAAAAATCCCCCAGTGAGCATTTTCTGCTCATTTTCCCTAAATCCTTTTAACCCGAGGCTTTGAAAAGCAAACAGCTCAAATGTTTTACGCATGGCTCAGTCTACGTAATTCTGAAGACACTAATGCTTGTGACAATAAGGTGAGGGTCCTCAGGGATTGAGACCTCCTTTTTAAGAGTGCTGGGCTGGGGTAACCTGATAGCTGAGTGGTTAGAGTGCACAACCCATGCGTGCATGCCCTTAGCAGGGAGTCCCCCAGTGCAGCTGGCTCTGATGCTTGTAAGACTGCTTCCTGCATCTATTTACTACGACTGTCAAATAAAGGCTTACAAAAACAAAACAGCTGGACCGTGGGTGAATGGAAAAGATACCTGGACAGCAGGGTCATATAAGGACTGCTGGCTTTGGGATTTTAAAAACCTGCAGAATGAAGTGGTGTGAAAATGTTTTTTTTCTCTAACATCTCAGGATTTACTTGGATACAACTGTCTTTGAGAAGAATTACCCTGGAAGTTTCTTAACTTGACAGATGCCTTTTCTGGTGGCTATTGCAGTTACCCGTGTTTCATCACACAGAAATGGAGAGAGAAAAGTTTAAGAGTCACAACAAAGATCTGCCGAAATGCATTAAGGACACTCGTGGCCTCAAACGAATTACTGTCAATGCTGGCAGCGCACAAACTGCTGACAGACTCAGTGCTAGTAAAGCTGAGGTGCTACAAGACTGTGAAACAGCCAGTGGCACCTTCTCCTCTATTAGCATATTCATGCACAAGAACTGATTCTGAATGACACAACCCAACACACACGAACTGCAGCTGCAACCCCAGGCTTGGTGCTAACTTTAATGATATATGAAATCATTAAACATTCAGAAACGTTAGATCAGCTGGCCACAGTGCTGAAAGGCAGGTTTTTAAAAAAGATCTCTGCTTGTTAAATAAAATGCTGAGAACACAACTGGGAAAAACTAAAAACCTTTGCAGGCAATTTAAGATATTATTTATTTATTAGTTCACATATGTAATACCATGTTGGGCAATCAAATACCAGCTGCAAGAGCAGTTACATCACACTAAAGACTGATTTGAATCACTGAGTATTTAGGTTGCTGCACATTAATTACACCTGATGTTAGTGTGATGTATTGCCTTAAAAAAGTGATTTTTCAATTCAGGTTAAACACAAAATCATTTGTTAATAAATGTTCAGCCCAAAACTCTGACACTGAATCCATTTCATCTTTAATCTACAAAAGAACACAAACAAACATTGATAAGTGATCTGAAATTATATACAATCTGGAGTACTGTATAATTGGTATGCAGCATTGCTATTGTTATAACTTTGAAAGTAAATTTCACCGTAATCTTCTGTAAAAAGAGAAAAAAAACTGCAGGTACTGTAAAGTTTTGCAAAAAATTAGCAATATAGAGAACTGAAATAGTCAAACATATGATTTTTTCTTTTCATGCATAGTAAGTTTTTTAGTAAGTTCCTGAGCTTTATGGCTGCTTTTAAAATCAGTAGATTCGGTCGCAGCAGGATATAGAAAAGCCGTTACAGATGATATAATTTTTGCATCAATGCGGCTCAAAAGTCCATAAATAGTGGTCCAGGATTTGAACCGCTAATAAACAGCTAAAGTTCAATTTTTACACTGTTCTGCTTCATCTTGACATGCTGCTTCTCTTAACAGCTTGTGAGAAATGTACAGTAGAATTGAACAAATGGAAAATTTTTGGAAATAAGATAATAAGATGGCCTTTATTATTCCCACAGGTGGGAAATTTGTTTTGTTACAGCAAAAGTGCAAAGTTATGTAGCAGAAATTAGAAAACACTGGAATGCAATAAAATACAATAAAATAAAATAAAATACTATATACAATAGAATAAAATAGAATAGAATAATATATACAATAGAATAAAATAGAAATACAAATACTATATACAACTGAGTAGGAAAATACAAAAACACAACTTCGTCAGAAGAAGAATTGCACATATAGCAGTCTTATTGCACATGTGTGGGTTTGTGTGTTTGATCAGCTGCAAAAGTCTTTGTTGTGGAGTCTGACAGCAGTGGGGAGGAAAGACCTGCGAAATCTCTCCGTCCCACACCGTGGGTGCCGCAGTCTCCCACTGAAGGAGCTGCTCAGTGCCGTCACAGTCTCATGCATGGGGTGGGAGATGTTGTCCAACAGGGATGACAGCTTAGCCACCATTCTCCTGTCACTCACCACCTCCACTGGGTCCAGAGGGCATCCTAGAACAGAGCTGGCCCTTCGGATCAGCCTGTTCAGTCTCTTCCTGTCCCCAGCAGAGATGCTGCCACCCCAGCAGACCACACCATAAAAGATGGCTGAGGCCACCACAGAGTCATAGAAGGTCTTCAGGAGTGGGCCCTCCACTCCAAACGACCTGAGTCTGTTCACTTCAAAAAAACAACACGTTCACATGCAATGTTTTCCACTGGTTCAGAAACGGAAATTGGATTGGACGGCATTTATATGGTCAGAAGCCATTCATGGTCTCCTTTTCCTACAGCGGTAAACTGGTTAAAGATCCATTTAGGTGACATTAAACAGATGATAATGAAAGGCTGGCATTCACCAGGACCATTATGATGTCTCACCAGAGAATAAACAAAAGAGATTAACGATGAAAGAACAGTCACCGCCCTGGCTCTGGGTTTCAGCTCTGAGACTCCACAAACCTCCCTATGGCAGGTGAGCTGTTTCTACCTTAAAAAGCCCTTTTCACTATTTATTGTAACTAGCAATACTCACTACTTCATGGAGCGACTTCATCAACTGGATGAAGCAGACTTGGCTATATATTTCATCTCCTGCAAACTTTGCTTTCAAATCCCATTCAGGACAAGCTTACCTTTAGTAACTGCAACACATAAGTGGATTTTTATTTAACTGAACACAAAAGCTCTTAACTTCTGAATCCCAGATGACACCATGTCACCAATTAGACGACTGACCTGAACTAACTGCTGCCATGCCTTTCCACCCCCTCACTTTGCTGACTCAGGTGCAGCTATTTCCTGACAACATGCATCACCACACATTTCCCCTAAATTCACTTGGGCAGCCACTGGCTTCTTTGTTAAACTGATCACCGCTGTCACCTGCCACTCCCACACTTCAGTACTAGTTCATCCACCTGCTGCAGGGTTTTAGTGCTACAGTCCAACAGTCATTCATTCCCTCATTATCTCACATGTCTTGTGAGATAATGTCCTTTGCCGCTAAGAGTTAATGAATATCTTATATTTAAAGCTTGTTTACTCAACTTTGCTCTCATTCACTGAACCTATCTGATATTATTCTTCACCTGAGTTCGAGTTGATTGCCTTCAGTGTTGGCGTGTGAGATGTAGAAACCTGTCTGATCGCCGTGAGAAATGATTTAATTGTTCAAACAGATTGTTGCAATGGTTACAGTTGTTTCTGCTGCTCGGCTCATGCTGTGTATCCAAGTAACACGTTCATTTGATCAGCTGTGTGTTTGTGTTTGTGTGTGTGTGTGTGTGTGTGTGTGTGTGTGTGTGTGTGTGTGTGTGTGTGTGTGTGTGTGTGTGTGTGTAACACACAGTTGATTATACTTAATGATCCACCTCAGTTCATTAACTATGTACAAAACATTTGTACTGTAGAGTCTAATCGATATCACAGCCTTTTAAAGCTCCCTGCAGGGACTTATTTTTCTGGCCTTGTTCATATAATGTGTTTTTGCTCATTGCTGCTTTGAGATCATGTTACAGATGGTCACCCCTATTCCTTTGTGTTTCTCTATAAGTATTCTGGAGTCATATTTCTGCCAAACCGAAATCATAAAGTTGATCTCTTTTTTTTAAATGCCCCATCCATCTCAAGGGAGCCATATGTACTAGCACACACTGTGGTTTACTCTGTATTGCCTTCATATATTTTGTTATTCATAAAACTCTCTGTGGCATAGTATACTGAACAGAGAGTCCTGTGAGGAGGAATGAGATTTTCTCAGCCGGATTTATGTTGTATGGTTTACAGATAAATGAGGGCACAGATTAAAAAATACACTCACGGCTCACATACACAGATGCCGTGATGCTGGAATCCAGATAATCCCTGTGTTGCTAAGGTATCTGCTGAGATTTGTTGATTTGGTCAAGTCTACACAAGCTGCGTCAGTGTTAACATCATTCACTGATACCCGGTTAAAGAAATGCCACAGAGGAATCGTCAAAATGTCTGCTGCATTGAGTGATGTGTTTTCTGACCTAATTTGCTGTTATTTTTCATTTTTTAAGATGGCATTAAGTTTTTGAAATGCCCTTTGATATCTCATACTAAATGCACATGAATAATACATGACAAGGTCGAGGTCTTCCATCAGTTCTTTAAAGGATCTACTGAGGTGCCTGTGTCCTTACTTAATGGCAGGGCATCTGGATCTTGCTTTCTGTGCATGCTGATTACTTACAGTCCACAACCTTCCACAAAATGAGACCATGAACTCAGGTTTAAGCCTGTTTGGCAAGTCATATTAGATTGGTTGCTGCTTGCACATCATTGCTAAATGACCTCTAATATGGTTATTATATTTTGGATGCAAAAATTTAATGTTCATATGTGTCTAGCTATATTAGATAGTTGACCAACTACTCTCTGTGAGGATGATTGTGTACAGAATACATATTTTATTGTATTTTTTAATCATGTCTTCTGCACTATTCTTCAGTTCTTCAGTTGTTACCCTGCTTTATTTTAAACGGGATCAAACAGATGGAGACAGCAGGACTCGTGCTGTGTTGTGACTGGTGCTTAGGGTTAGGGTAGGTTGTCTCAGAAAGCATAACTGATCCAGTTAGAGAACCAAACACCAGGGCTGAACATGAAAAAGCAGTTTGCTGCAGTTCCTTCCCAACAGAGGCTCGTATTAAAATAACAAATTACACGGCATGTTTACAGCATGACACAAATAAAGGTTTTGGTTTCTACAGCCAAGTTCCTCCTTTGTGAAATTATTAAAAGAGGTGAATTTTTATAATTCACCTTTCTAAATTATGATGCTTAAAGTTATGCCTTACTGGAGATATGGACACTTAGTGCGACGTGTGGTTATTGTCTCGTCTTGTTCAGCATTCAGAGATACGTGCAAAAGATGGAGAAAAGAATCTTCAATCAGATTCATGCCTGTTTATGTTTCCTGGTTGCCAAGACTCTTTGGCAACACTTCAGCAACCTTTTTTCCACGTTTACTAAGTTGTGACATTACAACATTATTTGTCAGTTGCAAAGATAGCCTCATGGCAACATATGATGTTGTAGGAGCAACACCAACATGGGGATTTCAGATAAAACACTTAAATATAGTCAACCATTCAATTTTTTTTCTGGACGGTATTTTTTGCCTGAGAATTAGAAGCCAACAGTGAACTGCACCTTAATAACCAAGATCGCTAACTGGTGCTAGTGTTAGCTGACAACTGTGAAACAAAGCTTGTCTTTTTTTCTTAAATTCATGTTCATTGTGAATAGAAAATAGGAGGGAATGTGGCAGAGAAGAAAATGTGGATATGATCAGTCATTCAGCTGAAATGAGCCCAAACAACCTCACAGCTTCTACATGCACAAGCTGTGTTAATGCTTTCCAAAGCTGAGAGCATTTAACCTCTGAATGTTAGCTAAAAGAGACCATCAACATCATGTAAAATGTGAATTTGATTTAATGTAGAACAAGAGCAATCTCATCCAGTTAAACATATACTTTATATCAATAAAGGAGCGATTTTGGTCAGTTGTGTATTTATTTTCTGTTTGTATCAAACGATTGATTAAATCCTCCTCAATTTAAAACTTGACTGCAACACCCAAAGGTCAAATTGTTGTAATTAAACACACCACCGCAGAGCAGTCGGGAGAACACTTGATCCAAAACCAAAGTAAACAGCACTCAGCAGGTCCAGTCTTTGTTGTACCAGAGACGAGACCGGAGGGGGCACACACTTTTAAAGTAGCTTAACCAACTCCACAGGGCAAAACTGCTAAATTATAGATACCTGGAAAAGTAAAAGTGCCAGTTCTTGTAATGGAAAACTTTAGTTAAGCAACATGGGAAGAGGGAGAGAGAGAGAGACGCTCTTTTTGAAAATGAAGCACAGCATCACAGTGGAGAGAGGTGGGCCTGGCATTAATATTTGATCTTTCTTATCCTCTCTTTCCACTCACTACTTTTCTCTGCCTCTCCCTGTTTTTGAAGAGACCAGTTCTGCTTCAGTGTCTGTCTTTGCTGAAGCGTTTCATGGCCTTGGCCACTGCTTCAATCTCAGCCCCTTGTTCCCATCGAGACCAATCCCAGGTCACGCCTGCCTTCAAGTCATGACAGTCCAACACTGACAGACACTTGTATAAAAAACAGATGTACCAAGGCGGATATTTCTCTTGCCATTTAGTCAAACATTATCGTTTTAATCACACAATTACATTTTTTCAACCGTTGATATCTTTCCTGCTGCTCGCTTACAAACAGTGCATACTTTTTTTATTATGTCCAGTTTTTCTCAAGCGTCTCTTCTTAAGATGTCCACCTCCCCGGCCGCTACACTTCTCCATCGTTTCTGCACTAATACTAAATTCAGCACTCCTACTACCACCACCCACAGACACGTGTTCTTGCACTCCTGCAACCCCATGTTTCATATTACACCAGCTGCTGCTGCACAGTATGAGCATTAAGCTCATGCTGACATGAGGGCATTGTCAATTAGGAGAGAGCTGTAATGTAAAACTCTGGGGTGCTCTCAATGTGAGGCTAAGCACCATTTTAATCAGAAAACAATCAAAGATGACATTAAATTCAAACAGGAATCTGACAGCTAATCCCCAGCATGTCATCATAGAAATGCCAATTTAATGGTGATGGGGGAATTTGCGCCCCATATCTTTGGAAGTTTTCCATTTCGATTGCCAGATTATTTTGAGCGCTATAACACTTTGCATGTGTGTTTGTGTATGTGAGTTTGTGCCTTTTCACTCCTTTCCTTTCCAACAATTGCCCATCAGGTGAAATCACTTGCTAACAGCTGTTAAGTGACAAACACTAACATTTTCACCCCTGACATGGTGGCAGGTTTAACAAGCTGTGCAACAGTCCTCAGGAAGTGTTTCATGTCTCACCTTTCAGCACTAGCATTTCTAGAAATCCCTTCACTTCCTAAAAAGAAGCACTTCTCTCACTAACCTGGAGGAACCTTGTGCTAGTAGTCTCTCTCTCCCAAGAGAGCGAGACATAGCAGGGCTGGTGGCATGTCATCACCTCATTTCGCTGCTCTTCTCACCTGCACAGGTTATGTGGTGGATGATGTGCAGAGGTCATTTAAAGATTATGTGAATAGGATTAAAATAGATAGACCCATAATTCATTTGACAAAGGCACGATTTTGTAGTTTTGTCTCTTATTGATTTAATTGTTTGATTTTAAATCTAATATCAGCTAACTGCAAGCTTCGAGGTCATGATGTGTGGTCTTTGTCTTTCTTTTTTTTCGGGCAGGACTACATGACTGTGAGAAAGAAAAAAAACTCCCTACAGCTGAACAGACAAAGATTCTGTCCGTGCAGAAGACAGAATTGGTTTGGGGGTTTTTTTCTGTGTCAATACTGGTGCAAAGATTGTCCTTTACAAAGGTTTCTGCCAATAAATATTGGAAAATCAGTTTGGTTTCATTGCTCAGTTTATTTTTTCACAGCATTCCCCAATTTTCAGAAGCGCAAAAGTAATTTGACAGTTGGCTGCGGTTGACAAGCAGTTTTACAGGCAGGTAAGGCCCATACGCTTGCTGTGACAAATGGAGCAGAAATAATATATGAAGCCGATTCAAAGTATTCAATTTAGGTTTCCTTGTAAATTTAAATATAAGGTCCAGAAAGCTGTCACTGCAAGGCTGAAGAAAAAGACAAAAAAAGAAAAATCCTATCTGAGACATCAAAAACACAAAAAAGCCTGAAAAATTACAGAAGAGAACTAAAGTCCAATGGAATTATCTCCATGATTTAAAGAAAAAAAATACGTTCAAAACATATAACCGAGTCAAGTAGCCTTTTTGAGGAAGTTGGCGTGTCATTGTCAAGGTCTGTGGTTAAGAGATGCTACTTATAGAGAACAGGAAGAGCAGATTAGATTGTGCAAGAAAAAATCTAAAAGAGATGCACAGTGAAAAAAAAATCTTTGGACAAATGAAACCAAAATGAACTTGCGCTAGAGTGATTAGAAGAGAAAAGTATGGAGAAGGAGAGAGACAGCTCATGATCCAAGGCATACCACATCAAACACGGTGGAGGCATGGAAGCAGGTCACTTGTGTGTAATGATGATGTGGCTGCTGAAAGAAGGAGCAGGATGATTTGTGAAGTGTACAGGACTCTACTCTCTGCTCTGATTCAGCCAAGTGTAAACGATGATAGTCACTCAAGGCAAAGAACTGGGAAATTCTTCTTCGGTCAGTCACCGGCCAGTCAAACTGAATGGAGACAGCCAGAAAAATGCAGCAACTGAAGGCAGCTATAATAAAGGCCTAACAGAGCACATCAAGAGAAGAAACACAGCATTTAGTGATGTTTATGAGTTCTAGACTTCAGGCAGTCATTGAGCATAAATGATTTTCATCCTAGTATTAAAAACAATTCTTATATTTACAGTTATGTGTTAGTTTGTCTGGTTAATTTTGAACTACTGAAAATGGACGCCCTTGTATAAAAACCTCTGTAATTCCTAATCAGTTAATACAATGTTTTTGTTAAACTGCATTTCAATCCCATCTTGATTGTTTGATTTAAAATCCACTATGTTGGTGTACAAGGGGAACACTACAAAAAGTGTGTATTTGTCCTACAAATTATGGACCTAGCATGCATTAAGAGAATGTACACGATCTCATAAATAATGAAAGCCCACTCATGCTGCTCTCAAAATAGTCAACATGGCAGCCTGATATGACGGTAGGCGGATATCGAATATTGGATTGCTTCTCTCATTCCTGCAATCAATAGCTGGCAGGTTAGCCCCTCTTCAGTCTGAGAATCTGACACATCAAAAACAAAAGGGATATTCAAGGTTAACGGGCCTGGAGTGCACCTTCAAGCTCCGGCCCACGCCTTAGTGAATGTGTCAGGGTGAAATTACATTATAATAGACAAGAAGAAGAGACATTAGTAGTAAAGCTCTGACTCACAATGCAAATGCAGCTTGTATGAAAAAAATGCCAACAAAAAGTTGAAAATTACAGGAAACTAAGTATGGTTACAGTCCTCCCTCATGAGTGCTCTTTTTGTGGCATTAATTGCACAAGTGCTCTATAATGAGTCAAATGTTGTGAGGGTTGATATGGGAGTTGGGGAGCTTTGTATTGTATCCTCTTGGATCTGCGTGCTGCTCTCCCGTTCCTAATGCCTTTCAGTTAACCATTAGAGATACAATGAGGATCAGTTTGACTGAAACAGGTTACGAGGGTGAAGATCTGTGGGATTTCTGCTCTACATCTGCACACTTGACAAAAAGGTTATCAGGGCACATCTAAAAACGTTTCCTTCAGTCTGAACGATCTCTTCCTGAAAAGCTTATTACTCATGTTTTCACACAGCTGTCAGCCTCTGCCTGTCCCCACGATAAGTGACTCAGAGAAATTTCAAACAATGCACCAACAGTCAATAACATGGAGATAAGGTTAACAGCTTTTTTAAAGTGCTGAGTTTTCACACTGTAATTTTTTTCCCCTGGCTTTCCCCTGCCTGTTTAGTCGGCTTATCGTTTCCAGCAGATGACCGAGCACATCTCTCAGTGTGCTAAAAGCTGCTGCTGATTTGTAAAGAATATCACTGGCATGAGTTGTTTCGGTGATGTAATTCATCCTGGTAACAACAGATAATAAAGACTCCCAGCTACACTGAACAGGATAATTAAAGGCTACAGCACGGGAGGAAAATTGTTCAGGTAGTTTAGTTTTAATGGGGAAGAAATACTCTGCTGCTGCCTTTAAAATTGGCTTCACAATCACACTTTAAATTTAAATATCTAGACGAACTGAATTTAGGAGCTTTTGGTTCTTCTATAATCAATCTAATGGGCAGGAGAAGTGTGTTAAAATAAGAGGAAAGTAATCCAACTTCTTGATCCTGAGCTGTTATCAGGTCCCTGCACAGATTTTGCCTTTTACTGTCTGAGCTCTGGACATTAGGTCCCCAGAGCCCAAGCCTGAGAAGATACTAAATATATCTCGTGCTAGTGTCTGAATCCCATTTTAAATTAATTCACTTCAACAGAGTTCTTAGTCGTGCAGCACTCTGCCAAACTCACTCTGCCAACTGGGCTTCATAAAATGGTAATGAGAACGGTGCTGTCTGCTGACAATGAAATAGCAGCAAGACAGATGCACTGGCAGTGGCTCCAGATTGGCTGTTTATTCCACAGCATTGACAATATATTTATGATAGCCCGACTTTGTCTCAGTGCATCAATGTCTACAATACAAAAAAACCCATTCACTCTGAAATGAGCATCTTCTTAGACTGACACCGGCACAATGGTCTGGCAAATAATAGAGCTTTATGTCCTACTTCTCCTGTGATTACTCCTGAAAATGGTTCACATCTGACAAGAGCGAAATCACAGCTGCAAATCAATTTGTCATAACTTCTCTGGTGGGGGTAATAGTGCTTTAAAAACTCAAGAGCAAATGCTCTGTTAACTCTGAGCTCAGAGTGCACTGCCTGCTATTTCTGTAATCTAGCTGCTCTTTGCTGAAGTCCCAAGCGAACAGCAAACATCTTTTGTTGACACTTGGAGCCCTGTGCAAGACCTAAACTCAAATGCAACTTCTGAAGGTATTAATATAGCACCATCTATACACAGGATAAAACTCAGGGGACCATAAATCTGATACAGTGTGTTTATCTAAAACATCAGCTGACAAGGCAAACGGAGAGAGACGAATGCAGATCCAAGCCTTTTCCACCTCTGTATGGAAATCTGACGTTCTGTCTTTGCAGAAAGATGCTACAAAGGAAATTCACTGGCAGCCAGGATGCTAGCACTTGAGCTGAGCTTATAAAGGACACCAGCAGTATTTCGTAACAACCACATCTGACCAGATTCCAGGAAACAAAACAGCTGTAATTGCTGATTTCAGAACTCATATTCATAATCGAACCTGTGACTTCTTGGCTTTAAATTCGTCACTTGTGATGACAAACCCACAAAGAATGATTATTCTTCTATGAAGGCGTTGCTGTTCTCTCATGCCTCTTTTCCACCAACGGGAATGTAGTGCAGAAGCATTCTGACTTTGGTGCCTGCAGAGAACCAGACATTTTTTGTTATATGTCAAGATTGGTGGTTTCAGAGGCATCATCTGTGGCAGCCCCTCTGATAGTCACTGATGTCAGTGGTTCATCCTTTGGGCCTAGCAATTTTGTGCTGCTCTGTTAATTCCAGCCTTTGGGCACCACTGCCAGTTTTGGGGGTTTTGCTTTATTTGCAGTGGACTGCAATGTTGTACTAAATTAGTAACTTGTACTGGTACTGAGGAGGTGGAAAAGAGATTTCAGCCACAGTATGCAGTTACTTTCAACAAAGTACCTCTTAGGAGACACTCCCAGGACATGTTGGATATCAGAACAACGCAGCATTTCAGCTACAAGGTTGATCAAAAATCTGCATGTGATGTGTTTATGAAAAAGACATTTAAAAGCTATTTATTAATTAATTTGACAATTTAATGAATGTTTAAAAATATGTTGAAAAGTATATCGTCTTTTAACTGCTTATTTGTGCTTATGATAACTTACAGCTTTCTGTTTTCCAGTTCCTCCTTCTTTTCTACATTTTAAATTTTCTGCTTTTGTGATGTTATCTCTATGTTTCTTTCATCTTTATAATCATCCCATTCTTACAGTTTGTGTTTTTTATGTAACTCTAGATTGAATAGGGTTGTAACCCTCACATATATGCCTTTTGTCAGTTCTAAACTCTGACGTAGTCTTGCAAAACACCGGTTTCTTATCTTGATGATTAAATGCTCTGAAGATGCAATGTGAGTGTGTGTGATTTCAGCTTCTTTTTAACCCATGCGGTCTGCTGTCATGCTATCAAAGCACTCATTGTTGCAATGCCTCTGTGGATTTTTTAACATTACTTTCAACCTTTGAAGTCTGTTAAAGCAGACAAGTGTTGAAGACAATGAAGACAAATGAAGACTTGCTGTTAAGCCTCATTATTGTGAACCACTCTGCTGCATAGATTTGCAGCCGTGGGCATTCAGACTTCAGAGGGAATGTCTGCAGTTGTCTTAATCACGTTGGGAACAGCAATTTATCTCATGTTTGACTCATATTGGTAGTTTTAGTTCATGTGAATGGCACGCCGTCTCACCAGCTCATTTGATTCACAGCCTACTGCAATCCAATGCAACAGACCTGTAATACTTTTACGGCTCATAATCAAGTTTTGCTGTCTGAAAGTAGTAAATACAGCTCCACAGTTATTTGGCTCTGTGGTGTCGCGTTGAACTGCATTACATTTAAAGACATTTTTATTGTTTCGTCCAGCCCTGTTTATATATGGATGGATGAGGAGGGCAGAACAGTAGACGGGCGTTGCAGACCAGCTGAGGATTAAATGCTGTGGTATGTGGCATTGGTCAGTGCCAGTAAACGTTTATTAAAATTGGAAACACTTTTCAATGCTGTGCGGTCCAAGAGACAGCACCACTAAGAAGAGCTTTAAAATGCCCATAGAGTTGAATTACCACATCTCTCCAGAGTCATAAGAGACTGAACATTGTGTTTGTATACTGGTAAAACATGTGTTTTACCAGTATACAAAATAAATTATGTAATTCTGTAGGTTGAGGTTAACAGGATGAATTCTGTTACGATTAAGTGGGTACGTGGGACTCTGCAGTCTACTCTAATTTATTTTCCCTGCCCTGACCATGCCGAGGTCACACGAAGACTTCCTTGTATGACCTTTGAAACTGTTGTATCAGCTCTCTCAGTGCTCCACCGCCGTAGCACTTAGAGTGATTCACCTTACTTTGCAGTGACTATAATTGATGCTGAGTAGGCCATCCTTAAGAATTACATATTAGCATCTGGTTGGTTCATGGGCAGAAGATAAGAGAGCATTTGTAATTTGGTCGCCTCTCTAAGGTGGAAGCACTCTAGGATGTTTACCTGGGCTTTTTCTCCCCATGTGCTCACATCTGGCTGTTTTAAAATCGCCGGCAAATAAATTCGATGTTAAAACATGATCTCAGTCCCCTTCAGTTTTTGTAGACTTTGGATTATTATATATTTGGCTTGACTTTTTTTTATCCTGAAAATCCATACTAAGGATTTTATGATAAAAATTCATTATTAAGTGCTCGAAAAAAAAATACAAACGTTTTCTGACCCTTAAAACACTTCATAGGAGTCCACAGCGGGATTGTCAAAGAGATCATGCTATGACTTTGAAAAGTGAATGCAAAGGGGCAGTTAACGTCCTACTTTAGGTTTCTCAGATGTTCTTTGGCATTTAAATATGGGCACTGCCTGGTTTACTCAAGAACGTGTCCTGTAGCCCGTCCTGTTTTTGACACCTGGTTCACTGTTGGGCTGTAGTCTCATATCACAAGAAATGTGAGCAGTTTTTCTTGAATAATCATCTATATTTACCCATCTCTCAGTTTTGATCTGTGTTTCCGTCTCTGGCAGTGAAAAGAACTTTGATAACCTCATGCTGCTATTATTATCAGAAGGGTTGCCCGTTTTTTGCCAGACATCATGGTTGGAGCATTGCCCAAAATAGCTTACATGTTGCTGGTCTATCAAAGGACTGATTGATGGTCATCCTTCTGGCAGGGTCCCCGTCTCTCAGGGAATCTTCTGGACTCGGTCACCACCCAGAGTCATAATCAGTCGGCTTTTCAGTTTGGCTGCATTGCTAACCTTAGAAAGAACTGCACACATTCAAAACTAAAACCGCACGGGAAGCACACATAGATTAGTATTTTTTTCATTGCATTTATAAAGCTGTGCATGATCAAGCAATCAAAGTGATTGACTGATTGATTTTATCCACAAGCAAGATTTGAATATAATCCAATGTCTTGCACACAAAAACAGGTGTGTGTCGAGTTATTGTGCATCATAAAACTGTGTCAATCTGTTTTTGTATATATTTGAAGCACAAAATGCACAGCTTTCATCATATCAAGTAAAGTTACCACCATCATGATGAAGTATACTGTGCTACATATTGGGATGTCAGAATATCAAGTGAACTGCCATCTAAAAACACTGAGAAGAAAATTGAAGCCTGATAACAGAAACAAAAGGTTGCTGTTGAAAACACAACAAAGGCATCTGGGAGAGAAAAAAAAGGCACGAACAGAAGCATCCTGGGAAAAAACGACCGGGAGATATGCCACAAAAGTTTCTTTTATGTCAGCTCAACTGGAGCCGCATAAGTAATATCGACCATTTTCTGTTGCTCTGTGCAAATCCACAATTTTCTAAATGATAACAAGAGCATAACAGAAGTGGGTTAGCCAGAGAGCCAGCTAAGGTAAACTAAAGGAATGATCCTGTCTTTGTTTTTCTTTTTGTGCTGAAAAATCTGCCATCGTTTTAGTTTTTCCTCATTCATTTCATATGACAAACATCCATTTATCCACTAAGCCAAAATAAACTGTGGCATTAATGTGGTGACAGCTGATAAAACATTTATAGCTTGAGGTTGCAATTTAATTTCGATTTTCAAATCTAACACCCCGCTGAGACACAGCACACCAAGCCCATGTAATCCATAACTGCCTTGCTTGCTTGTTCTCTTTCTGTCTTTCTGTGCAAACTCCCTCAGCAGTCTAATCCACTGGGGGACAAAAGACTTAAACTGCTATCAAAATAAGTGGTTCTGATCTCATATTTGAAATTTACTGACTCTGCATTTAAGCGATTGCAGACAAAGGTCAAGCTCATCGTTTTTGTGGCAGGATGGATACGGGGCTATGAATCTCTAGAGCCTGATAGGCCTTGTGAAAAATGAAGATTCACGTGACTTTGCAGTTGATTGTTTCCGTAAAATGCATTTTTATGGATTTTATAAGCAATGGAAATTATGGTGTCCCTGCTTTTATACAGCAAATTGATATTGCAGACTCAGTGTATTGATTGTCTTCTGATTGTCCCATGAGAGTACTGCAACTATTTAATTTACTACAAATCAATCTGTAGTTGCAAAGTGCATGGGGCTATCTACTAGACTGGTTGTTTCGTCAATTAGTGGATATAATGTGACAGGTAATGAGGAGTAGTTACTCACAGCCTTATAGACTGAAACACTGGCTCCTGGAATTTTACCAACCTGGTGTTTTTCGTCTCTCGGTAAACTGTATACTAAGCTCCTGTCACAGGGATACTCACATCAACTTAACACACTTGACTGAGCTTCAGGCCCACTGCAATTTTATGTGTGTGTGTGTGTGTGTGTATGCGCGCGCACGCTGTGGTGCCTCATTACCACCAGGGTAAAGTATTGTTCTGACGTTTGCATGCTCTACCAGCCTGACTGTAATAGGTATAAACAAGGTTAACCCCATTTTTCTGCAGCTGCTCAGTGCCAGTTCCTCTGAAGTTTCTCTAAGCAAATAACCAACAAAACACCCCAGTTCTGCAGGCACAAACACAACAATCACAACAGAGTAGTTCTTCTGTCTTTTCCCACTGGACAGAATTACTGCAAACATTGCTCAGTGCTGGATGGTGGAGCAGCTCTTCTGCAGTAAATTCAACCCTTTCGCTATACTGTGCCATACATGCATTATGCACATGGGAAGCACTTTGCGAAATCACGAGCAAACGCACCATTTGTCTTGCACATTGATTCACTAAAGTATATGGCAGCCCTGTGATTGAAGTTTCTTTGGGGCCTTTTTGATCAATTATTTATCATGTCTTTTATTATGGTTTGGTGTGCAGGGCACCACTGGCAAAAGAAAAAGCCCATCTTTAGAGCTGAGACATCTGTGAAGAGTAACAGTAAAGTTACATTCATGTCCATTAAACTAATTCAGAATGATGGTCTCTGAACTCACCTTTCTCTGAACCTGCTCACTTAAAATCCGGTTTCTTGTGCTCATGTAGGATTGTTTTTTTTCCTTTCAAGTAAATGATGCTTTTACTGCAAATTTGCTTCACACCCATCATTTGATGCATAAGCCATTTCAGTAAATTACCTGCAATAATAGTTCTCCAACGCAGGAAGGAAAAGAGCTTCCAAAAAGAAAATCCCTTTTTTCTTTATATCCACAGGACAATTTAACCTAAACAGCAAATATCAATGAAATCTTGTCCCAATCTACATGAGAAGCATAATAGTAGAGAGTCAACAGCGCTGACTTGGAAGCAATTGAAAATCTGTCATCTCAGCAGCAAGCCAGTCATGCGGAACATGCTACATGCTATGTATATAAATCAGATTCCTGAATGATCACATTCGTCTTCATCCTGTGGAGAAAAAAAAATGATGTGTTTGTTGACAGTGTGTTTTTGAGGGGTTGACAGCCAGTTGTCAGTGTTAGTCTTCCTGTGGGACAACAAGAGGATCTCTCTATCAAACAAACCTGTCTGCTTCAGCAGAAATTGAGCCAAATCTTTAAACTCTCATTTTAACATTAAATCTTTTGCTTATTGCTCAGTTTGTGAACACTTGATGTGCTGGTAAGGCGAAATAGCCTATTACACGCAACATTACACAAATTCAGTACAGCACAAAGAAGGAACTGCAGCGTCAGTGTAGTAAACAATGCTTGACTCATCTCACCACCATCTTAAACCGCTCTCAAGTATTTAGTCGGGTGCATGTGGGGGCTGTGCACAATAAAATCTGTGTAAAAGCACGTTGGCATTACAGCATGTTTGTGCATTTTTCAAACATCTCGTATTTTTATTCTTTCTTTAGCCCCCGTATCTGTTTGTTCCCTTTTCAGGGGGAAAAAAATGCTGTTTTGATTAAATACTAGTATGGCTGACATATTGACCATGTCCCAGCTTCTCCTGATAGACAATTAATGAGGGTTTTCAGCCCTGCAGCCTGCATGTTAGCTATATTAATCCTCACTGCTGAAGATTTTTCATATCCCTGCATCATATAAAAAGAAATTTTAAAACACTTGGAGCTCTCTGGGATGAAAATTAGAGTCATTTTTCTCTCCATATGCAGCATCGCAATGACAGTAAGCTACGAATCATGGCTGTGCATTATGCGGCCCTAAAACTGCACCCTTAGCTGGTCCGTGGGTGATTTCTACCACGCTGACTACATGCCGCACCTCCCAGCTCACTCCTGAAAGTCCAATAAACTGAACTTATCAATTCACATGAGGGGAGAAACAATAGTGCTTTTGTGGTGCAGCTTTTCCACCTCTATAGGTGTTATACAGCAGTGTGGATAAGAAGGTGGTGCTCAACACACAGGGTAAAGAGGGCTAGACAGCAATCGTGCTACTGTACTGTGGTATCATGACACTGTTTTTATGTCACACGATGAGAGCATAAAAGGTGTGACCCTTGAAACCCCATTGAGGATGATGGAATGGGAGAGGCTGAAGCAGAGAAAATGAAACAAAGAGCGCAGAGACTGGAGGAGGGAGAAGGTGAGAGATAAACAAAGAAAGACAGATGGAATAAGTGAGAGAGGCTGCCAAAATTAGGATATGTGTCCTCACCAGCTTCTTCTAGCCTGCAACTTGTTCTTAGCCCCCGAGGGACATTTTTAGCTCATCACACATCTGTAAATATCTCTGCAGCAGGGAGAGTGTGTGTGTAGCACCACTGCATCATCCCAGAAGGGAAAGAGACATAAGCCGCCATCGCCTCTGAGTCTGACTGTACAAATTTGTTGACTCAGATGAATGGGGGTAATAAAAATAGATCGCACTGGTCTTTATTCCCATGGGGGTGGTTATATATTTGGGAAAAAATTAGAGAATTAAGAGAAAGACTTTTATGGGACCACCAAATCTTATTTAATCATAGCTGTCATTGCCAAAATACATCACGTTGGTTTACATCTTTTTACCTGTATTAATTTAAGTAACATTTTCCTAAGTAGCATTTGATAGAGAGGAATAAAGGATATGGGGACATTTGCACACTGAAATTAGCGCAAGAGAATGTGTTAGATATAAAGCATTCCTTTTAAAAACAGCAGTGGCAGATCGCAGACTGTGCAGCCATCTGCTTTTGAAGCATCACTGGTACTGTCTGACAGCACTTTTGTTTTTTGTCTGTGTTTGTTTCTTTTTTTTCTTCTTGCAGAACACCATGACAGAAAAGACAGCTCCTGCTCCTGAACTCAGCAACCTTTGACTTGATACATGTAAACAGCTGCTGATTTTAATCTTCTCCCTGCACTGACATTCTTATAATATTTGAAGAATCACAACAAGGCTAAGTGGTTTTGTGCATGCACAGTTCTAGCGTTATTTAAGGAATTTAAATATGTGCGTTCCTGATTGAATAAGAATATACCAAATAATAATTAAGTGCGTTACTATTTATTTATGCACAGTTGCATAATTATACTTAGAATATCCGTGAGAAATATTTGTCCTGCGGTCAATATTTTACTCAAGTCAAGACACTGTTTTAACACTGCAGCTGGAGGTGTGAACGTAGAGCAGCATTACCCCCAAAATAAACACATCTATTGCACATCAGGGACAAAATCTTTATTAGTTACAGTCTTCCCGCTGTGGAGCTCATCACAAAGATGTGAAGTGAATAGTAACAGGGGTTCCACTGAATCCTTGCAGAGTGGGCGCATCCGGTATGCATTTGGGGGAGATATAATTAACTGTAAAGCAGCATGTGATTAATGCGCTCCTGTATGGGAAGAGAACTCATGCGGCGTGATAAGAGAGGAATGCGCTGCAGTCCCAGGTATTATCCTGAAAAGTGAACAGCGTGCAAAGGAAAGGGTGGAGAGGTTCGGGGGGTGGGGCGCTACAGTGGATTCCTATCATCACCATAGCAATGACCCCATTTAGTAGTACCCCCTTCTCAATGCATATAACAAATAATGCATATTGGGCGAGGTGATGTTTAGGAGTGTTACATATATATAGTCATATATTAGATACAGTAAGTAAGTAAGTCTCAAGGGTTTCAGAGGGGAATCAATCCATCATCCAAACAGCAAAGTCTTCTGTATCTCTCTCTCTCTTTTTTTTTTTTTTTTTTTTTTTTTTTTTTTTTTTTTGCTAGAATTGTTTAAAGCTTAAATATATTTTAGGAAATATATTGTTATTTTTTCTTCAAGCGCTCTTCTCTATCAAGTTATAATCTCGTAAAACATGAGAAACACAATAAATGCCCTGCAAAGTTGCCATAAAGCGACTGTTTCCGCTCTATTGGCGCCATCTTGTGGATACTACAACAGTTTACTTACTTTGTGTATTTCTGGTAGCCTCCTGTATTGAATATATATTTGTTATGGATTTACAAATACAGTTTTAAAAATGAATATTGTTGTGATTGCGCATCATTGATTTGCTACATCCTTGGTTTCTTCCTATAAAAAGGAATTTCATTATTTTTCCTTTCCACTGTCGCCAAGTGCTGCTCTGAGGGGACCATTCGATGTGGTTTTCTCTTTAACATTGTAAGTTTTTAGTGTTTACCTTACATCATAAGCATATTGAGGTGACTGCTATTGCTGGGGGGGGGGTTCTCGTTTTTTTATATGGATTCAGCCGAGTGCCGCCGTTTGGTGGCAGTATTGTACATAAGCAGCATGACCGCTACAATAAAATAAAAAACAAAGAAGAAGAAGGAAAAGGAGGCGTTGAGCGTTAAATTGAAAACAGAAATGGCGGGGCTTATCAGCTGCTGTTAGCGCCACAACTGTGAAAATGTAACGACCGGCCAGCTGTTTAAGGTGCTCAAAGTTGGGCAGAAGATTTTCTGAACCTAAAATCAGAGGTCAATAAGAAAAGTATGTAGCCTTTAGTAACGAGTGTTAAATTTGTATTTAGCGATTCCGTTAGCCAGAAGCCAGTGAAGGATTTTGTTTTTTGTTTATGTCAACACGCTGTTGTGTTTCAGCTGAGATTTTAATACGCAGTTTGCTCTGTGACAACCTTAACTGTCCGTCAAACTCCCAACTATTACTTTAATTAGTCTCTAACAGCTGGCCACAGCCAAGAAACTCGTGACATCTATCGACTGACCACACAGCTGGATGACCTCAAGCGGTGGCAATAATGCCCGCAAACGGGAAAGTCATTCCCCACACCCCGCTGGCCGTGGACTTCTGGCATGTGCGGAAGTGTCCGGGTACCCGGCTGTTTTTTCTGTCCCACATGCACAGCGACCACACGGCAGGTCTGACGTCCACGTGGAGCAATCGCCCCATCTACTGCTCACCTATCACCGCCACTCTGTTGAAACTCAAGCTGCAGGTAAGGGAAGGTGTAGTCATTAAAAATAAAGAAACAAATGCATGTTTGAGTGTAGAAGCAGTGCTGCACGGGATTTAAAACGTTTAATTATTGAATTGGAGCTCAGAGCTATTGGCTACACCTGGGCTCGGCCGGACTCACCGGAGGTACAGCACAGGTATAATTAATGTTTATCCAGCTTCATGATTTTCTATAGCCTTGGAGTTGCACTTTTGGTCATGAAACATGTGGAAGATAAAGAAAGGTGACAAATGTGTTTGGCTACTGTCGAGTGCGGCACAGAAACAGAAGCGGCAGGTAAAATAGCAGATGTTCTGTACCAAGAACACTTTGACAGATGAAGTGTCAAACCCTCAACCCTGCAGTGGACAGCTATAGTATGCACACTTAGAGAAAACATTAAGTGAGCGGCAGTTCTCTGGGCAAAAATGCCTTGCTGATGTCAGAGGAGACTGGCCAGACTGTTTCTCACACATAGGAGGCAGCAGTAACTCACATAAACATTCAGTACTGCCAGGTTATAAACACAAGCATCTCTGATCTGAGTGCACAACATGTCAACCCTATACAAACTATACAAAAACAGTGGTGTGTTATTTCTATATTTTATCAAACTTTGATATTTTATCAACCTTAAGCGTGTTTCAGAATAAATCTGACCGTGATCTGGAGTAGTAGATGTTCTGTTGCACTAAAGTCTTTCATAAGGTTTTGATGTTTTTTGGTTTTCCTCTGACTCTTTCCTTTTCTGCTCAGGTGAAAGAACAGTGGATCCATCCTTTAGAAGTGGGTGAGCCATACCTACTCCCACTGGATGATATTGGCAAGGAGAGGCTCACAGTCACACTGATAGATGCCAACCACTGTCCAGGGGCTGTCATGTTTCTATTCGAAGGCTACTTTGGCTCCATTCTATACACTGGTCGGTTTCTCTGAAGCTTCTCAGACATAGAAAAATGCATTTTCTCAAGTTGTGTCCTGTTGGATTTAATTTCTCAAGTTTTTGGTATCACGAAAATTAACATTCAGCGCTGATTTATTTCAGGCGACTTTAGATACACTCCTTCAATGCTGCGTGAGCCATGCTTAAGGACCTACGCCACTATAGATGTGCTGTACCTGGACAACACTAACTGTGACCCCAACCGTACCCTGCCATCAAGACAGCGAGCCACTCAACAGATTAAGGAGATTATTCGCAGCCACCCCAGCCACAATGTTATCATAGGTGAGTTTAAACAGCTTTCTGCAGCCCTGTCAGTTACTGTATTGTGACAGTGCATAAATGGCTTTTTTTGTATGTATTTTTATTGGGTGTATGTGCTGAGAAAGATTAATAGGAACTAGTGCTGTCAGCGTTAATCTTGTTAATACGACGTTAACACCATAACCGCATTAGAGTGGCAAATCCCCATTAGAGAGTTAACACTGATAGGCCCTGGCGAGAGCTGCACGGCGTCAACGCATTACTGCAGTTTGCTCGTTAACGCATTAGAGCTGTGCAGCCCTCGCCCGGGCCGATCAGTGTTAACTCTCTAATGGGGATTTGCCGCGTTAACGTCTTATTAACGGGATTAACGCTGACAGCACTAATAGGAATCTCACCATCATCATTAGGGGACAAAAGCTGATGTTACATACACAGGAGTCGCATTGCACTCTTTGCCAAAGGGTGTGTCTGACAACAGTACATGTCAACACATTTTTATTTTTTTTTTCAGCTGTGCGATATTTTGAACACAAAACTCTTCCTCAGATTTCTGATAAACACATTGTCTCACTTTCAAAGCTATTAATTCACACCCTCAGCTTAGAAGGTGATGATTTGTCAGTCCTGTGTTCACAGCTTGTTCCTGCTGATTCTCAGTAGCTAAAAAAAGGTCAGTTATTGCAGTCTAAAGTTTTCTTGTTGCTTTATTCCATCTTGCAGGCCTTTATTCCTTAGGTAAAGAGTCCCTGCTATTGGAGCTGGCGATGGAATTTAAATCCTGGGTTGAGGTGAGCTTTGAGAGAATGGAGACACTTAAAACTCTGGAGCTGCCTGATGTCTTCACTACTGAGCCAGGGGCCGGCCGTATCAGAGCTGTGGACCAGTCAGAGATTTGTGCCTCTGCTTTGCACCAGTGGAACAAAGAACAACCAACTTTGGCCATCTTGCCCACCAGCAGGCCCCTGATCTCTTTCCACCCTGATGTCCATGTAGTACCCTATTCAGATCACTCCTCCTACCAAGAGCTGGAGGATTTTGTCTCAGCACTTAAACCTACCTGCCTTATACCCATTGTAGGAAAATGTGTGCCTGGAAGTCTTTCTGCCTTACTCCCTCACAAAAAACGCCATGAAATCCTGGTACCAGAGTCAGTCCGACACTACATGTCGAGAGAGCCTGAGAGGCAACTCGGCTCATCAGCATACACTAGCCTTCGCCGCAAACACTTCCATCCTCTTGTTCCTAAAGGAGTGGTATTTGAGTCTCCTGTAAGGGGATCTGGGAAGTCATGTGAAGAACCCTGGGAGGCAGAGTGTGTGGAGCAGGATGGATCTGGGGAAGAGACAGAAACAGAAAGTAGTGAAAAGGACTCTGACTGTATCCTCCTGGACCTGAGCAAAGAGCTCACCCCCAGCAGAAATGGAAGAGGGGCTGGAGATGTGTGGAACCTCAACATCGTCCAGACAGTCACAGAAGAAAGAGTGAGGGAAGGGTCGACGCCACTGAGCGAAATCGCATCGAGCCGCTTCTCTCCAGTGGAGATTCTGGCAAACCCCAATGCCTGCTTGAAGCCCAGCGTGACCACAACGTTGTCTTTAGAAACAAGTGCCAAAATAATCAATAACCAGCACAGTGAGTGTGAGAACAACCACACATTACCAATTAAGAATACCATGAGTCAGCACTGCGGGATTGATCAGAACGACAGCGTGACATCATTTCAGAACAGCCCTGATAATGATTCCTGTGCTTCATCCAGCCCACTGGCTTTGCTGAACTCTGCGTATATAGAGGAGCTTGAAAACAGACTTTTAAAGAACCTCCCCTTCTCAGAGGAGGACTTTAAGAGCTGCGGCCTCCTGCAGAAAGGTTTTGTGCAGCAGTTTACCCCTTCACCTTTACAGTGTTCAAAAGACAATGACCTGTCAGACTGATTTTTGTTTGTGGTGATTTTGAGGTTGAAGTTTTTGCCTTCTTTTAGAGGCCTTTTTGTAGTTTTGTGTCATCATAAGCACTTTAAAGCACTTATCCTACTCACACCTGCGCTTTAATTCCTTGTGCTATTTCTATTTTTTTCTTTTGTTGTTGTTGTTGTTGTTGTTGTTGTTGTTGTGGCCTGGACTTTACTGAAAAAGGTTATTGAGCAGGAACAGTTACATGATGGTTTTGTTTTTGTTTCTTTAAGCTTTGCCCTCAAGTTGCTTGTTTCTGTGTAAGATCGACAGAAAATAATTATTTCTCATTTGGAAGACATTTTATCCGTGTTTTGGTCGGGAAAAACTAATCAGTGACTTTTTGTATGGACTAAGCTGAGGCACATTTTTCAGTATTATGTGTTGGCCATTTTCACACTTTGTCTGGGTGTACATGCTTCAGCTATACCGAACTATGGGAATACGTGTTAAGAACCCGCACTGCACCATGGGCCACTTTTGAGAATAGTGATAATTCTCAGTTTCTCTGTAAACACCACTGTTTATAGTTTAGTTTCACTCCTGTGTCCTTCTTTGTATATTAAGAGATCAGCCTCATGTTATTGTTTACTGGGTGCTTTTTTCCTTTTTTTTTTTTTTTTTTTTTTTTTTGTATGTATCACAATTTAGTTTAATTTTTGCTCGTGGATACCACTGATGCTGCGTGATGCAACTCAACATCCATGTGAATAAACATTTTCTCAAAATGTGGAGACGTGTTAGTTACTGTTTTATTTTTGTTTTGTCAGCCTGCCTGATTGATAAACGAACAGTGACATTTTAACAATACAAAAGCTGTGAAAAAGCAGCACAAGGTTCATTAAAAGGTCATCTTTGTGGACCAAAATTTCCTGTCATATGGGAATAATCAGTTCTCACTCCAAACCTTTGGTCTGTTACCTGTTTCACAGTTGCCTGCTCTGACTTCCTCTTTGTTTTTTGCTGTAAAATATTGAAAGCTGTAAGATTACATAATCTGCCCTGTTCAAGCTTGAATGGATTTGATTACCAGCAAAACAATACTCACCCTGTACTTAAGTGTACTTAAAGCGTAGGCTCATTGCCGTTTTATTTTAAGATGAAATTAATTTTGGCTGCACAATGTCTTGATGCATGGTCAGTCGTCCAGGTAAATAAATTCCAAATCCCAGGATCTCTCCAGCTGATCCAGGAGAGAAGGACAACTGCTGCCTAAGCAAAAAGCCTTAGTGATCCCTCATGTGACAGGAGTAACGGAACAGTTGAGGCGCCTTTTTTCTAAACACAGCGTCTCCATAGTTTTTAAATCCTAAAACCCTCTGCGCCAAAAACTGGTCCACCCCAAGGAGTAATGTAGTGTACGCTGTTAAGTGCCAGGAGGATTTCCATGATTTATACAAAGGGGAAACCAAACAACCTCTGGCGAAGCGGATGGCACAACACAGAAGAGCTAACTTGTCAGGCCAGGACTCCACAGTTTATTTACACCTACAGTGGCCACTCGTTCAATGATGAGGATGTACACATCCTGGACAGTGAGGAATGCTGATTTAAGCGGGAAGTCAAGGAGGCACCCTTAAGATTCGATTTTTGTTGATTCAACATAATTTTTGTCATCTGTTGTGATACAGATCTGTTGTCTAACATAAATCTATTAGTTAATATCAAAATTATTTAAAGTTGTTATTCACTGAGCACACATTAATTTACACTTTTTAAGATAACTTACTACACAAACTGTAGCACAAAGATTATCAGCGTCACATGTAAATGTAGGCTAAATATTCCCCAGCTGTTTCTTGCTGCAGTGCTCTTATTCTTCCCTAAGATGGCAGTAGTTTGTTAGAAAAATCAGCTGTTTTTACTTTATGTCTTGCCTGTCATTTAAATGTGGTTTGAGGTTTTTATTAATTTATATATTAAAATGAATAGAATTGTGTTTTTGAACAAAATCCCAATTTTCACTTCTCCGTTTTATATTATATTAATGATCATTAAGTTTGATAGTCATAACAAATATTTCACAGCAGCTGGCATTCAGACCATTTCTCTAAAAAATACCAGATTCCTGCAGCGCTCTTATTGTGAAAGCCAAATCTTGGCTAGTTTCAGTCCTTTCCATGTTCATACAGAGAAGCTTGCACACTGCACTGACTGCAGAGAAGGAGTAGATGTCCTTCCTTTTAAGTACCAAACACAAAGGTGTCTTGGAGTGCTATCTGTTTTTTGTTTTTTTTCTCTATAACACAGGGAGGGCATCGACTAAAGAAACTTCAGCTGAACCAAAATCCACTCTCCAACAGGCTGGTTTGTGTTGAACAGAAACCACAGTAATATTTGCATGACCGCATATAAAACTGCCAAAGAACACAGAAAAGGAGCGAAAACTCAAAATAAAAAGTGGGATACAGTTCTTGAAACTCTTGAGCATCGCACAATGAGCAGTGCAATAGCTCTAAAAAAAAAAAGGTGCATCCTATGCAGCTATATCAACATTTCTTTTTTCTTGTTGTTGTTGGCTGTGACACTAACACGTCCCATTAGGCTGCACTTTGAAAAAAAAAAGTGCCTTATGAAAAGTCGTCTCTGTGTGAAGTTCAGAAATCTCTGAGATGTCACACTGCGACATCGTAAAGTCACCATCAGCAGGTTGTCAGGCTGACATGAGAAGCCAACAGGAGTCTCCTCATGTGCTCAAAAAGGATGAATGACCAGCTCCTGCATGGTGTTTAGCAGCATGTGTGGAGGAGGGAGGGCCGCTCGGGCCTTACTGTGTGCAGATAGATGTTTATTATTTGTGCACATCCTTTATTTAAGTAAAAGTATTAATACAGCAGTATAAAAATTCTCTCCACTTGGATTACAATCATATTTAATGGTCCTGCACTCTGTGACTTTAAGGGATAGTTCACCCCAAAAAGCTAAATTTGCATGTCTTTCCTGTAAATGTTTACGTTGTTTTGCAGTAAGTTTCCCTGTTTTGGCGATATCAGCTGCAGAAATGTTTGTAACCTAACCACAAGGGGTCACAAAACGGTGCACTCCCAGTGCCCTTTCTTATTCAAGATAAATGAGGAAGGCTATTTCAGGAGGGGCATCTGGCATAAAAACTGATGATCTACTGTGATACCCTACCCTTAAAAGGAGGAGCCAAAAGCAGAATGGGTGCCCTCTCTTCAATGCAATGAACTAGATGCCATTTGCTCAAAGAACCAAAAAGTTACCATTTTTAATCATAATTTAAAAGGGGAAAAAAGTCATCTTGTGAATATTTTCACATATGAAAATGCATCACACGCAGTTAACTAACATTACAGCTCAGCCAAGTGGGATCCCATTGACGTTTGCCTCCTGTCACTCTGTCAAAAGCACGAGTTCCGTTTCCTTCTAAAGTGATAAGGGTGGACAGCGCACTTTGTTAAAACAGAAAACAATTCCTGCATGAAGCTGCTCACAACCATGTTGGTGGATGTATTTTTCTTACATAACTAGATGGATTTTTGGAAACTCACATCAAAATAATCTAGGATGGAAAAACAGCACTGCAGGGCAGAGGAAAACATATCAATTTAATTTGGGGAAGAGCTGCCAATTTAATACTATTTTTTAAAGCCCAGACTCTACATATTTCCCACAGAATTTTGCATTTAATCATTTTCTTTGACAAAAATATTTCTCCAGTTACTACTGCACCTCTAACCAGTGGCTTGCTGTGTTAAAAGGCACCGTGTGTTCCTCCTATACTGGTGTAAAATCTATTTATGTAAAACCTGACATTTTTCACTTTAGTGTAGTATCTTTTGTTTGGTTTCAAATTCAGTGGGGCAACGTGTTAAGAAAGAAGAACAAAGATTGCAGCTATTCAAATGCTATCACTCTGGGCTGTTCTGCACCATTAGGTTATCATAATTGTTTTCAACACGGCAACTAATCTGGTTATTTTTTTACATACAATAATCTCCTGGTTCATTTCAAAATAAACTGATTTGTTAGTTTAAAAAATCAGAAATATAATGTCAAAATCAAAATAATCATTTAAATTTTTAATGTCTTCATGTCAAAATACTCACATCAGTTTAATTTAATAAAGAGGTGTAATAATTCTTTTCTGTCGAGGTATATGATCAACCTTAAATTCATAGTGTGGCACAGTAGTTGAGTAAATGTACACAGAGGTTACAGCCCACCATCAGTGCTGGCTACACCACTGACAGAGAAGGAACACAGCGCCAGTGAATGAGTTGCACCATTTTCTGTGGATAACCAGGATGCAACCTGCCCCATGGGGACTCCTAGAAATTCAGAGGGAAACACATTGTTTTGTCAAGCTCTTATAGTGCCTTGGCTTGTAGCCATTTGCAGTCTTTCATGGCAGTAAGGGGGGCAGAGTTGTGTCCTCCTAAGATTGGTTGAAATGCAATCAGGACAAGACAACACAAGATGCTGAATTTGGATTAAGATTTCTGCATATTTAACGTGAACCTGTTTTTCCCTCACTTGCAGCACAAATGCTATTTTAAGACTGTGCGCTAGTATTATAAAAACAGAAAAAAAACACGTTTGTGACTAAAATCCTAACAATAATTTGGGCCAGGGAGGAGAAGGGAGCAGGGTTTTTGTCTTTATTTTTAACTTTTTTTTACACTGTGAATCTGAACCTCTGGCAGTGAGGCCAGGAAATGAAAGGAAATGGAGTGTCACGTACCCCCACAAACATCGCAGCAGGGCATTAGAGCTAAAGTAATGGATTCCTCACACACACCATTACTTCAAAGTGGAAAGCATGAAGACACTGCCACCTGCAAGGCCAAGCTCTCTTACCACAAGTAAAACTGCCTATAGAATGACAGGGCCTCTGCAATTCACTCAGCCCCACCTTCAAATCAATGATTCTATTAAGAGCAATGATCTGATTAGCACCGTCTCTGGTTAGTTCATAGTCTCTATAGTCTCTTTTACATACAGAAATAATTGATGATCCTGGTCATTCACCCAGAATCACAATGTGGCTTTGAGTATTTAACATTTCTTCGTGTGCTGAAAAGAAGAATGATCCAGCTGTGTAATTTATAGCTCAGCTCAAGCAAGCGCTCTTTGTGCATTCTTCAACTCTTACTAGGCACTAAAATCCACTTCCCCTCAGGACCCACAAATGAAAAAAAGTTAATGTACATGACGGCTAGTACACCCAACTTTGGTTTTTAAGTATCAAAGCACTAAATCACAGGAATCACAGACTGTTGCCTGCAGACTCTCTGCTGCAGTTGTAGAGGGAAATCTTTGAACAGGAGAGCAGCGTAAGCTGTTCAGAAAGTCTTTGTGTGGATATTTCAGTGTTAACATTGTTTTGTTGTGTCTGTGTGTGTGTGTGTGTGTGTGTGTGTGTGTGTGTGTGTGTGTGTGTGTGTGTGTGTGTGTGTGTGTGTGTGTGTGTGTGTGTGTGTGTGTGTGTGTGTGTGTGTGTGTGTTTTCTCATCACATAGTCATGTTGCTACTTCTGTAAGTATCACTCACAGTGGGCTTCCAGGTTCACCAAAGTTTCTGACCTTTACTGGGATCCTTGCCAACAGGTAATACAGCTGTTTTAATGCTTCTGAAATGGTGCATAAGAGCTCCAGTTTTGACCGCCAGCCCTAGATTGCAGCTGTCATTTCAAAGATTTGCCTAATATTCTCCTTCAGATCTCTCAGTTGACATATAACACCTCTTCTTCCACCTGTTGTGGATCTTATTTATTGCTTGTTATTAAATACAAGTGGATCTTGTGAAATTTTCCATTTAGCCTAACTAGCTGAACTGCATATTCAATCATTTCTAAATTTTAGGCAGGTTATTCATTACTTTCAGTTGATTTTTGTTGTTGTTTCGTTTTTTATGTCTGCTCATTAAATAGTACTCACACACTGTGGATATATTTTTGGCATCTGCAAAAATAACCCTGAGTTGGTGCTACAACTGGTTGCAAATCACAGTCTTAGACAACCTCATTATGTATGTGGCTGCTTTTCAGCACCACGGACAGCACCCAGTGGACTCCAGCCCTCTCAATCTTCCCCGAATAGAAAATGAACCTTAAATTTTTATAATCGGAGGCAGTTTTTTTTTCCTTATCTTGTTTTTATGGAAGTAGAAAATATTGCTAACATGAAAATGAATGCATTTTCCACAAAACTGGGTTTTGGTGGGTTTAAAGAAGCATTCATCCATGATGCAGAGGGAGCCCTCTTCCCCACTCAAGCATTACAACTTGACTGCTCATGTCTGAAGCAGAGGAGAGAAAAGTAAAACCAAACCTATCAGCTTGACAGACCGCTTGACTTGACACAGGACTTTCCTCCAGGCAAAACCAGTGAGCAACAGGACGGCCTTTTAACTGACTCCTCAGGGAAACATTTTTAGCCCTTATTTCATTTCCACTTTAATGTCTCAAATGCTGAATCTGTCAGTTTTCCGGAGCTCTTCAAAGACTCGGAGCTCAGCATAGGTGACATCAGAAGAGTACCGCAAGTCTTTCAGCAGAGCAAGACAGTAAATAAGAAAGTCACTGGTTTCTGCACTTTATAGTGATTTCTCTCAGTCCCTTTTTCCCTGACTGTCGCAGAGAGTTGGAATGATGAAGCAGAGCTGTGTCACACCCACACAGCAGCAGAGGCTGTTATCTTTTTGCTCACAGTCTACTGCTATTTCTGTTCCCTGTGCCAGTGTTTCTGCGTGTGGTGGTATGGCAGTGCATGTGTCTGAGCGTGTTCGGAGGGGGTAAACACACAAGGATGAGCGGGAGTAAGAGGGATGAGACTGAGCCCTGTGGTTGCAAAACATCTTTGTTGACTGGAGAGAATGGCAGAAAAGAAGGATTTGGGGAGGAGAGGTAAAAAGCTTCCAAACTCAAACAGAAATAAAGGCAATTATTTGGAGAACTGTAGTTTTACGATTCTCTTTTCCAGTCAAATGTTCATTAAAATTATGAGTTTTTCAACATTTTAAAAAGACGCCATGCTGTGTCACTTGTGCAAAACAAAATCTTTAAATATTGTTCAGGGTTATCGGCGTGCGAGCTTCTGAGCGTCATCAAAAACCACTGCACTGCAGTGCATGGACTGATTCGCTCATTGCAATATTTCACTTTAAAAGAGCCTCAATGAGACAGCCTTGGCTTTACTAAGAGAGACTTTATTCTCTTTATTTCTTTTTTTTTCTTCCAGAGAGAAGTCCGTGATCAATCTCTCTTTGTTAAAATCCCCCAGACCATAGTAGGGAGTCTCAAGCTTGCACAGGCTCTGATCCAGCTATTTGTGAATGACTCATAGGATAGTGCTTCCCTGTGGCGGGCTCTGTCTTCCTCTCCTCACTCCTACTGTACTCCCATGCTCTCTCCTGCTGTTCTGTTCTCCCTCCCCTGTGCTGTCTCTAATCTCCTTTGCTCAATATTGCAGCCCCCCCACCCTCCCTCTGTCCTTTCTTCACCTGACAGCTTTCCTATCCTTCCAGTGCTCCTCTTTAAACTCACCGCTCACCTTCCTCCCCTTGATCATCTCCTCCCCTCTATATTTTCTCTCTTCTCAGTCGCAGAGATTAGACCGGCCCCAGATCACTGTAGAGGTAATCTAAGGTGTATAGTAAATACATTTAGAGTGCACTGCAGAGAAAGCAGCAGACAAAGCAGCTGTCAGTTTGGGAATGATTATCCAAGCACTACGTGAAAACTACCACCTACTTTGGTTTATTTGAAATCTCCAAAGCCTTTTACTGCATGACAGGCTGGTCAAGTCCACAACTGTGTGGACTTTTCAGTTCGATGCTAAATGGCACACGCAAACCAAAAACTGATTCTCACTACTGAAATAGTTTATGGCTGCTGACAGCGCTCAGAAATGCAGCAGCCTTTTTATTTGGATTAGAGTGTCTTTAAATCAGCCTTCTCTTGTGAGATTTATTGTATACATCAAGGGATCAGAATAGTTACACCAAAATGGGTGTCACATGTGCCATGATATGGGTGAAAGAGAGAGTTATAAATTTGAGCAGTTTTAGAGATGCATTTTTCAACCCTGGGCAATTTGCCCATGGGGTCATAAATATAATGTTGTTTGTCCGCGTCCTCGAGAACAACATATAAAACTGTGGCTGGAAATTCATTTGTCTGAGCCTCGCAGGACTGTTATCAGGGCTGAAAAATGAATCTGATTTATTTATATATTATTCATAAGACTGTTAAGGTTTATTGTTATTATTGTGCTACAGGTTTAGTTATTAATGGCTCATCACATTTGCTGCTGGCTGATTTATATTCAGTCAATTAATGAGCTAGTTTAGCCTCTAATTATGGTGTGAAATGCAGTAGTGTGCAAAAGTCTTGAGTCACTCCTCATTTCTTTATATTTTGCCGGAAAACATGCACATATATGGATGGAAATACATTATAAAAGTATTATAATGAGCTTGAAAGTCCAAAGTTTTCTTTTAATTTCTTTAAGCAGTCTTCAAGTTCTCCAGGCTTCTTTAAGGACAATCAGGGCTCTTCTTTGGATTTTGGCTGCCTTTTGATCCATCAAGATGATGTTTTTCTATGCTTGTATGACATTGACAGTGCATTTTGGATCTTTGTCATGCTGAAAAATACAGCCATTGCCAATCAGATGCTTTCCAGATGGTTTCTGCGTTCCTAATTCCCCCAGTTCCATCAATTCTGACAACATCCCCAACGTCACTGGGTAAAATGCAGCCTCAAACATACCCAAATATCCATACATATATGATGATTTAAATTTTAAAAATTTACATTTTGGATTCTTCTCACTTCTCACTCTAGTTCTTGTGTAATTTGGCACACACCAGGCTTTTCTCCCTTCCTTAAAAAGGTCTGCTTGAACCCTTTTAAGGCTTCTTATTTTAAAATGGTTTTTGTGAACAGGACATAAGTGAACAGTAAATACATCAATTAAGGAACGGGATAAGGCTGCTAGTACCAAAGTGCCTGAAGATACAATTTAAATCTGATTTTATGGTGTGGTCTGTTATGTGTATGTGTGCTTTTTTTGATGAATAGTAGGTCAATGTTAAGTGGATTATTAAACATTCATATGAAAATGATCAGGTTCAAGAAATGCATTGAAAATGAGTAAAATGAGTGACAAAGCAGTCGTACGACAAAATGACATTATTATGTCAAACTCCTTGAAGATACAATATAAAGGAATGTCGGGTGGCTCGAGACTTTTACTCTAGGGTAGACAGTTGTCGCTTTAGTGTACAGGCAGTTAAACTGCACAGGCGCTAGTTTTATTAGTTGTAGACCGGGTTATTTATCTTCTCAGTCTTTCTATTTTGTGCTGCCATATAGAATCAAATAAAATCAGCAAAATACCCCTGACAGTTTCAATTTCGAGTTGTTTTTGTCTGTAATGGAAATGCATTTTTATGAGGAACAGGCTGTTCCAGCATGAAGCAAACAGTAAATAAGGCTCCCTCTGCAAGGATATAATGATATTCAGTACACCGGACTCCCCCCTGAGAAGGCAGTACTATCATTCTGTGGGCACTCAGCTCGTCTCCATTTTGTATTTGTTGATGTTTTTAATGCGCATGGTGTTTTTTTACATTTTCACAATGCCTCAAGGTTACGTCAAATCGCCACTACGTTCGTTAGTTTAACTTTAAAACGAACAGGTAAAGCAAATATGAAATTGTTGTCTTTCTTTACAGTAAATTTGATGCAATAATTAAGATTATCAATCACATTTATTTTGTGAGTGGACGGCTATCCCAGCTGACAAGTCTCCAACACATTATCTCATATAGGTGGTAATGGGAAACCACCCACTGCTCCACTCTCGCTCCATTACAGTGCACTGAAAAAGCACTTTCTCTTATAATATCATTCCTTATCGGAAGCCTAATGATGATTTATAGCCGATAGGAGAACGTCTAGAGAATTGTGGCGGTGAGTGGGTTTGTGCTGTTGAGCGAGACCTGAGTTGTCGCCCCGAGGTGAGAGGAGTTCGTTTTGAATAGCAGAGCAGAAAGCTTACAAAGAGGTGTACGTGCAGTTAGTGGGAGAAATGATTCTGAGTCCGAATCTGAAAAGAAATGTGTTTTCAGCTGACCTGAGCTCTACGCATTGATGGATGTCGTTCCACCCACCACTGCCAGACATGAAGGCAGCTCACCTTGCTACCAGAGAGAGGCTGTTTTAATTGGGAAAAGCTGGCAGTTCTGTGATGACATAGTATGAAGACATCTGGTTCTGGTTGGTTTCCAGGTCAATGCTGAAGCTACAGTCCACCCTGATCTCTTATTAGAGTGGGTAAAGCATCTGCACACCTCTCTCCTCACCCTGATGAGCAGATTAAAAACAGGCTGAGCAGTATTACCTCTTGACCACACTGAGCTCTGACCTCATTATGCACCCAGAGTTAATTTGTTTATGTCAGAAATGAAACGCTGTCATTTCTTAATATAAAAGATGAAACTTTTAGTATGTATTTTGGCTCAGTTTTATATTTTCAGCAGTGAATATGTTGACTTTTTTTTTTACTGTACTAACGTCATCATTTGACAGTGTACTACAGATCTGTCCAAGACTGATGAACACATATTAACAAACTAAAGAGCCAACAAACTAAATAGATGTTACCAATTTTAAATTTAGCTGTGTTAAAGGAATAGTTCCACTCCATATCAAATACAGCTGGCAGTAACAGTAGGAAGGGTCTCTCATTCCCAGTTCATAATATATGGATCCTTGTCAATGACCCCTTGACCTTACATGTCAACACAGTGGATCAGCATATTTTCCAGAGGCATCTAAGCCAAACCATCTATTTCTAAACCTAAGCATTGGTTTTCAGTGGCACTAAAAGAAAACCAGTAATCACAAAAGTAAAGAAGTGAACTGTTCCTCTAAGTGTATTTAGACGATGTTTAAATATCTTTTTTTTGTGGGGGGGGGGGGCTCATGTTATCTGCCAGAACTCCAGAATAGCTAATTGCTGTAAAATCTTCTGAGCAGAGTTCTCATATGAGTGCTTTTTTCATATTATACATGTAAAACGTTACATGCACTGTAAGTACGGTGTAATTCTATGTCATTAGCTGTTGATTTCCCTCTTTGCTGCTGCTGCTTGGTGGTTATTGTTCAAGCAGTAAGTGGGTGGGCAAGGGAGGTGTTGCCTCTATCTTAGGCTGGTAATTTATGACTCCAGCTGCTGTCTCCCTCTCCCCAGGTGGACAGCTTGATTCCTCAGCAGTGCATCTAATTAGGAAGAGAAAAACACATTTCTGAGGGAGGCACATTCTGTGAGAGGATGGCACTCATCCCTGATTGGACAACAGTTTCTCGGAGGAATAGATGTGTAGATACAAATTAGGCAGCCTGATAAAAATAAATAAAATGAAAAACAAAAATATAAATGTGAGGAAAGTGTTTTTTATAATCCATGATATACACTGAAATTTATATTTGTCTTAAAATAGCAGCAAGTCAGTGCATTTAGGTATGGTCAAGACAGCCTTGTGAAATTGAAACCAAGCATCAGAATGAGTAAGAAAGGTGATTTAAGTGACTTTGAATGTGACATGATTGTTGATGCCTGATGGAGTAGTCTGAGTGTTTAAAAACCTTCTGAGGTTTTCTGACATAAACATCTCTAGGGTCTACAGAGAACGGTCTGAAAACAAAAAATATCCAGTGAGCAGCAGCTCTGTGGATGAAAAGGCTACAGCAGCAGAAGACCACACCAGATGTCGCTCCTGTGAACTAAGAACAGGAAACTGCAGCTACAATTCGCCTGAGATCAAATTACCCAACAGAAGATTGGAAAAACATCACCTGGCCTGATGAGGATTGATTTCTCTTATAACATTTGGATGGCAGGGTCAGAATTTGGCTTTATTAACATGAAAGCATGGATCCATCCTGCCTGCTATCAATGATTCAGGCTGCTGGTGGTGTAACGGTGTGGGGGATGAGTATTGTTGCTGACCAAGTCCCTCTTTTCATGATCAGTAGAGCGTAGTAGTAGTGAGACTGAGTCTTTTATCGTTGTGGATGGAGTTCACATGTAATCTGCTAAGTTGTTTCTGATGTAAGAACTATAAGTTAAAACAGGTATAATTGCATAATATATATTTAAAAAAGGGCCTAATGTGAACCAACAGAGAATTATAGCCAGAATCTGCAGCTCCTATTGCCTTTTTGCAGCTTTATTGTGAGTTTCATCTCATTTTCAGTAGCCAAGGCCACAATATTTTGGTTGGCTGTCCCTGCTCTCATTGCTTTGTTTTCTCCCACAGCAGGCAGCTGTTTTCAGCAGAGCTCTAAAAAGCCACTATAATCCAGAAGCATAGCCAGATATCACATTAAGAGTGGATATAACAACATCAGATGGGCCTGTCTGCAACGCCCTAAGGCACAGTACTCTTGGCATGTAAAGTAACTTGTTCAATCACTAGGCACCCAAGTGAACAAACAGAAAATAAAATAATTCCTGATGGAGATATTCACCTGGCCAGATAGCCACACACCTGCAGAGGCACTGCACTTCCAGGGTTCATATGCAAACATGAAAATAGCTTACCTGGAATGACTAAAGTGAAACTGTTTCAGGCCAGTTTGAGCAGCAGAAAATATTAAGACATTTCAGTTTGTGGGCCAATCAAAGTGAAATTTACATTATTGCCTAAATATTCTCTAATAAATACCAATAAACTAATTGCATTTCTAATCTGTAATGCAATGCATTGTAAAAATGCAGCAAGTCAGGACCAAACATAAGAACATGTATTTTAAGTGAATACATATACAGTTTACAGTGGTTAACTGTTCATGGCAGGCCACTGTCACCCTCAGACCACCAGGAAATGTCCCAGCGCTCCCGGCAGGGTGCCCGCATGTATCAGTGCAACTCTTTTCCTGTCATGTCCATGTCACAGCAGTTTCTCTTCTCCTCCGTGTATGTGTGTGTAAACCCATCTCCTCACACTCAGGGTGGAGCCTAGGGCAATCTTTTAGCTGAAATATGAGAACTCCTCTTCCAAACACTTTGTTGTGTATTCGCAGGAACACACCTGCCAAGTGTGAAGCAGCACAGATAAACGATTGCTTAGAAAAGCAAAGAACCCTGAGACAGGCACACACTGAGAGATAATAATAACTTATTAGTTTGATGTTTATTATTATGAAATTCAGTATAATAAACTCTGGGCTGCATGACAAATACACACTTGGTTTTAGTTTTTGCATAGATCTCTTAGCCTTGTCAATTCACCCCTTCCTATTATATATTAGTATAAAGTCATACTGAAATTTACTAACATCATCTACTCATTATTTTTACATGATGTTATTTAATAAAGTTGCCACAACCAAATGTGAAAATAATACTTATCATTTGTTTTTATAGCAGATTTAATTGAAATATATTCATTATCTATTATGAATATTTTTTTTCACTAAAGCTGCAGCTACTATTAGTAATCTATGCTTAACCTACCTAAACTAATGTCCTCCAAATCAGTGTCTGTATTTATGTCTGTTCATAATTTCCTATAAAGACAAAATGCTCATGGGAACACAGCACAATTTTGAATGATAAGTGAGTCTAAACTTCACCTTCCTGTTTCTCACATCATTAATGTGAGAGAACATGAGGCAACATGCGCTGTTTTGCCCATTTTTAGGCCTGAAACCAACTTTTCTCTGCTGTGAACTGAGCAGTATTCTTGGAATAGACAAGTCCTGAGAGACTGCCATATTTTGCTGATGGTATTTGGGATTATAGCACTTTTAACTTCAAAACAAGTCAGTGAAAATGCTAAAATCACTAGTGATCCATTTTCATTAAACCTCGGTGACTAGCTAGTTACAGTACCTACCCGCTCAGCAGAAAGAGCAGATATTCCCCCATTACAGACGGTGCCAACAAGAACTTTTTCTTTCTTAGCAGGTGCATGCATCACATCTGTCTGCCAGCCAAGTTCAAGGTGACATCCACGTCTGTCCAAACTTGAACTTTGGATATGAAATGTCATAACATCTACATAGTAGTCCCTCAAACCCACAACTCCAGAGCTACTTGCATCTCTTTAGCTCATCTGCAGCGGCTCCCCTTTGCAAAAAGCAACATTATTATAAAAGAATTAATAATAGAAACTTAACCTTAACTGTTAAATCTATACACATAAATGGTTAGTCATGAGTCCCCTTAGCTATGGATTCAAAATCCCCAAAAAATAAGTCATGGAGAAAATTGGAGAATTTAACTGTGCATAGACAGATGTGTTTTCTGCACATTAGCCAAAATAAAACCTTTTATTTTTTTGTTTACCTTTATTATATTTGAAGGTTTTTATTTGTTTGATTTGCACAAATGCATATAGGACTCAAAGTAGCAATAAAGCTGCAGGCCACTTTCTTTCCACTTCACAGTTGCTCAATATTGTTTAGTAATAATAATAATAAGAAAACAGTTTTAGCTATCGACACTCTGATTCTATATATTTAGCAACAGCATGGTGTTAATGGCATTGTAATAAAAATGCAAAGCTGAAGTACTAAATAATCATTAATACTCCACTGTAGAGTAATGTTACACCTATTAGTAATGTTCATAGGCTCGGTTATACTTAGTATACCTTGTAACTGTAATTAAGATGAAAGAGGATAAAATATACATTCTCTTAAAGTTGGTAAATTATTTTGTTAGAGCAGTTTTACATTTGTTTAACAAAACAAACATTTCACAAATAGCTTAAATAATCCCTGCATTAGACATATGTGTTAAAATATTAGTATATATAACATTTATTTAAGAGTTGCTACCAAAAGCATATTTGTGAGATCACAGTGACCTTCAGCTGCTTTCCTTATCAAATTCTAATCAGTTCATCCTTGAGTCCAAATAAGCGTGTGCACCAGATGGGATCAAATTCTCTCCATACACTGTCTTCACAAAAATGTTATTTTCACAGCCAAAATCTAATCAGTTCATCCTCGAGGCCAAGTGAATGTTTGTATCAAATTTGAAGAACTTTTGTCACAGTTACATGCTGACATCCAGGAAAACATTAGGCCTCCAGGCATGCCTGTCAGTGGTTTTGAGGTATATGAAAACATAACTTCGAAAGATTGAATACTGGACTTAGCTGTCATGAACAAACTGTTTATAAAGTCCTCACTCAAAACATTAGACTGCATATCAATTTATGTTCACAACTTACTAGAAATAGTTATTGCACTGTGCACATTATTCTTACGTTTTTAAATCTCAGAGTGATGCATGAGAAGTGTGCTGTCTTCCTTCCAAATCACTGTTACGATACCTACAGAAATACTCTGACATCTCTGTAGCTGTATTAGTGATGAGCAGGGTCAGAAGTATAAAACACTAGTGGATGATTTTGTGGGGTGGTTTGGAGAAATCATCTGCTTCTGAATGTAAATAAGACCGGAGGGATTTTAATTGACCTCAGAAGAAAGAAGACGGCTGTGTGACTTGTGTCTGTCCTTAAAATGGGATGTTGATCTGGGCGTCAACACTGACAACAGGCTGAACCAGAAGACTAACACAGAGGCTGTAGAGAAAAAGGAGATGAGCAGGCGCTACTTTTTCTGTGTGCAGCAAAATTAAGGAGATTTTCTATCGCTCATTTGCGGCAAGCACAGTGAACATTGATGGGGGAGCAGCATCGGAGCTGGTGACACCAACAGAATGAATAAACTGATCAGGAAGGCTGGGTCTGTGATTGGCTGCAAACTGGACATTTTTGAAGTTGTGGTAGAGAGGCAGCAGTCACTGAACAAACTGTTATCAATCATGTATAATCCTGACCACCTGTCTGCACCGCTTACTAGACAGGCAGCAGAGCAGTTACTCAAATAATCTCTCATTTGAAATCTCTTATTTGGATCCACTGCCACAAAGAGAGATACAAGACATCTTTCACACCGCATGCTCATCACCGTCTTTAATCTGTCTGGGAGAGAGTCATCTGCCAGATGTTATTGTTATTATTTCATCTAGAAAAAAATCACAAATATAAAATAAATAATAAAGAATTTCTCATTCATTCATTAAAAATCCAACTGGTATTCTGCCAAAGTTGTCAATATTTTATTAATCTTAAGGCAATCCATTACAAAGCATTTCACAAACCACAGTATGACGACAATATCATGTCCAACACCTGGTTTGGAAATATTCAGCATGCAAGTCAAAGACCAAGAGAGGTATGTAAACAACCTGGGATAAAACAGGAATAGTGGCAAGAAGAACTCATACAGTATGTGTCTCATAGGAACAGAATAAAAGAAACAATAGATGCAACATGCTGGATGTGGCTGTTTATCTCCAAATACATCCTAAGTAACGATAATGACGCACTGGCAGATGCACTAATCAGGTGAAATGATGGCAAACTACCAAACTTCCTGCCACTTTGGCACAAACATGCACATTTTCTAAAGAGGCCAAGTTCAACTACTGAACACACGTTGGCACTGAATGTTCTTTATGCGGGGCCTATGTACATAATTAGAGTTCAGCCTCAAACAGAATTTGAAAGGAAGTGGAAAAAAGAAACAAAGCCATTCCCACCGAGAGAAACGGAATGACTCTGTCGCTGCAAAAGACATCATTTATACTGAGTAATAAAATTCACAAATAATTTGAAGTGTCAGAGGTGTTATTGATTATTTATTTAGCTTTTTTTCCTAAATTACTAAGGATTGAAGTTTCCTGATTTCACTGGCGAAATTGTTATTATTATCTCAGAAAAACAGCATAAAACCCTTCAGTGCTACTTTTTTAATTAACTATTATTTAAAACTCCACAGACAAAGTTTGGAAATTTGCATGCGTTTTAGGTTTAACGAGCACAGTATATGTATATATTATGTTTGCATGTATCCTATGTCCTCCTTAACGGGTGGGCCAATCTGAATGAAACTTTGCATGAACATCGTCATACATAAAGTAATTCTAACATCTAAAAGTTTTTAAAAAAAGATTTATTACAAATCCCACTTTGGATTTTCACATTATGCTTTTTTCATTGTCCCCCTGCAAATGCGATGGCTGTTCTCGCTTAGCGTTTGTTTTGTGTGTCACGTGCAATGTACGTCACGTAACTTAACAGTCACCAAAATTTGTATCCACAACAGAAATATTTTTGAGTCATCATTAAATACTGAATGAAGCATTTCAAAAAGCAGTGCAGGCCTGTATATATTTATATTAATTATATTTATAAGTTATTGAGTTCATACGTCATCTTATGATAAATGTGTTTAGTACAAATTATTTCCTTTAGATTCACTGAAATGGTAAAAATACAGTACAGCATGTAGCATCTTAAAATAAAGAATATCCGTATTCATTTTTGGGGGGTGTTTTCCCGTATTTTCAACCATACACTGAATTTTACCATTTGACATTTATAGAAATGCCCATAAACTTCTGTAAAAGAAAAAAAAAGACTTATCAGGACATTTTCTGTTTTTATGGATTTTTTATCATCGTGTTGAATGGCTTTCTGTAGAGGCATACTGGTATTTTTGACCATTATGTAACTCAGCCTAATTTGAAATGTGATGAACCAAGAACTCGGTCGGCAGATTAAACCCTGCTTTGTCTTCTGAGAGGGAAATGTCATCACTAATAAAAAAAATTAAAGGAAAAAAAAAACAAATATGGAGCTGGACTCATGACAGAACGAGTTCAGCACCTCAGGACTGACTTTCTGCAGTATCATCAGACTCTTTCTGCTCTCTGAGAGCAACACAGCCATGGGAGTCAAAGAACAACAAACAAAAACTCTAAAGCAACATGAATTATGCAAACACATTTAACTCCGAACACAAAAGAAAACACAACCGAGCTTCACATTCACAGAGAACAACACAAAAAAATCTTTGTAAACATTAGTTCTCCAGTTTCATTGAGTGAAATCATTTTGAAACACTGAATAATGTGCTAACAAAACAGAAAGGAATTTCTTAATAAAACCCATGAATGTTTACTTTTTCCTTGAGGCTATGTAAATGCCACAGCTGAATTGTAAACAAGTCTTGACTTTGAATATTGTACAACAAGGCTCGATGACACTGGTAGCATTTATTACTTCAAAGATTCTTAGTGAAGAGCTGTAAGTATAAAAAAGTGCAGAGCAGTGGCGGAGACAGTGTGTACCAGCTCCTTTGGCTGAAATAGTCCTAATCTCACAAGTGTTTTATCATCTCCAACATTTTCTGTGTGTACATCTTAAAACATGCTGGCAGAATCACACCTGGGTAACTAAATTTGGATATGTTTCCATATAAATAGGCACATCTGGATCAAGATATTGAGTGACTATGTGAAAATGGCCATTATATATGGATAACTTGATGTACACAACTGGGCCACAACTGTCTTTTTTTTTTTTTTTTTTTACACAATTTATACACAGTCGCCAAAACGATATATATATATATATATCTCAACAAGCTTAAACTAAATCTTAAAACAGAATTGTGTAATTGTGGTTTTAAGCATTTAAATAGCATCCCGATGAGTTATAAAATGGGCCGTTGTGTATTAGTATAAAACAAAATGATCAGAGAACAGTCGAGACACAGAGGACACAGCAGACAGGATGGAATAAAATAAAATGGTCTGTTTTTGTTTTGTGCAGTCACTTAAAAAAACACTCAGTGCCTAAATATATTTTTTACTCTGTTGCAAGATTTATGATTGTTCAATCTTCATTCTGGGGAAAAACAAACAAATCAAATTTAATGAGGAGAAAAATGGCTGTTAGTTGACATCAGTCTTTCAAAAGTATACCGTATTTGAAGGCTCCTTTAAAAATACTGAACCAAATCTCAGATATTAAACTGTCACCACAACAAACATAATGGAAAGAAGCAGCAAGATGGAAAATGATGGCAGCATGAGAATAGTTTTATCTACATTTCCTTACTTACTACATGGAAAAGTGAGTATGTGCTTGTTTTTATGATAGATACAAGTTAATTTAAATATGAGTATAATAGTAGTGATAATCCTATTTAAAATAAAAACAGACAATGTCAAAAACATAATCCGGGGTCCTTTCCATTATTGTCATTGTGGCTAGTCCTTTCAAAATAAGAGTTTTTCAGCTTATCACCACTATTGCCTTTGTGCTTTTTATTTGGACAATATTTAGTGCATTCTGTAAATATAAATATAAGAAAGATGTATAACACATGGTGCTAAAATGTCTATATGGCAACAGCTCACAGGAGGTGCTCTACTTTATAGCTTGCAATCAAAGATTATTCATAGGTGAACATGATTAATAAACTGCTGAATGGGTTTTGTCACATGCTCTTATATTACAGTCCTTATCAAAGTAGAAATGGGGGTCGTTTTTATTATACCGGTCACAAAATATAAGGTGGAAAACTTCTGGGGAAATATGACTTTAACACCCCGCCCTTTAAAACCCCCTAAAAGGAATAGATCATTTCTGCAATAAATAAATAAATTAGTATACACACGATTTCCTAGTTTACACACATTGATTCCAAAAGGTATCACAAACATGATACACACTGGCACATCCTAATATATTTATGCCTTCAAACAGGCCCTCTTTATGGGCTCACTTGCTATCCATTACATCACCATTTTGCCAGGTTTGACAGTGAACAACTGAAAGCTCCTTTCACACCGGTCTCTCAGCGCTCCGGTCCTCAAGCACTCAGAGAGAGTAAGCTCCCTCATCATAGCAGGTTCCTCTCTGCAGTCTCACTGCTCCAAACCACAATGGAGTCTCATCATCTTTGTGTTACGCTGGATTAATATTTACGGAAGGGCCTCGAAAGCATTTTTGCTTCAAAGAAGTGTTGGTGGTTCCCATCGATCTCAACCTTGCTCTGCCCGACGCAGAGCTTTGTGTGCGTGGGTGGGGAGGGGCTCACACGGGGTTGGTCGGCGGCTCATCACTGGGCGAATACACTGGCACAGGGTTGGGTTTAATGGCTCTGCTCTTCATGTAGGAGATCAGCTGGTCAGGGATCTCAGCCAGTACGTCTTTAGCCAGTCGGGCCATGCTCAGCACATGGTTACCTGTGCGGTCCATGTAGTCTCTGAATGGTACAAACTGTTGTGACATAGGAAAGAAACACATTACTTAAAAAAAACTAAAAAAAACAAACCGGCAATGTTTTCTGGTTTCCTGGCTGGTACACTGAAATGATGAATCGAAGGAGCACCAAGGTTTGAAAATTCTTTGTAATGTCCAGAAGGGGGCGACTCCTCTGATTACAGAGAGAATTTTATAAGCCGTGTAGTCTATAAGAAAATAAATTTACTTTTCAGTTAATTTATAAATTCTGCAAACGATTTTCTGCTAGGTTTATGGTCCTGTTATTGCAAGACTCCACAGCAGTCCATGGTAGATTTATGTGCATACAGTCATGTGGAAAAAAATAAAGTTTTCTCACAACTATAAGAAGTGCTGTGAAAAACACTCTTACTGCTTCCATGGGAGTTAAGACTAAGCTTAAGTAGCACCGAGGTGCTGCTAATCAAATGCACTTAAAACGATCCTCAGCCAGTGTGAGCACCTCTATTAAAGAAGAGGTTTTGGCAGGTTGCTGGTCTCAAGCATTCACATGTGTTTTAACACATTTCCAGCAAATTCACCTCAAGCTCAGACTGTGCAATACTGAGACAAATTGCAAAAAACCCCAAGAACTATGATTCAGACTCTACAGACTTCAGTTAGCATATTAAACATTAATGTTCATGACAGTACAATATGAAAAGACTGAATAAGTATGGCTTGTTTGGAAGGGTTGCCAGGAGAATGTGTGGCATCTGAACAAATCACAAAAGTGCTGTAACAATGACAGATGAGACCATAATGCACAGCACCACATCTGGAGAAAATCAATCACAGCATTCCAGCACAAACACCTCATACCAGCTGTCGAGCACGGTGGTAATTTAGGCCTGTTTTGCAGCCACAGGACCTGGGCACCTTTTGGTCATAGAGTGAACCGTGAACTCCTACCAAAATATTCAAATGTAGGGTGTCTGTCCAAAGTATGAAACCTGGCTAAAACTAGGTGATGCAACAGGACAACGATCCCAATCACAGTAGCAAATATAAGCAGAATAGCTGAAAAAGAAAAGAATCCAGATGCAGCAATGACCCAGTCAAAGTCCAGAACTCAGCCTGACTGAAATGCTGCAGCGGTACCCACAGCTGTGCATAAACTAATGCTGACTGTATGTATGAATAAAGTAGCTGGAAGATAAAGAGATCACCAATATGACTGAAAATTATTTTGTCTTGAAAAACTGATGCCATACTTTAAGAAATATTTTGCACTGGAATAAAAAAAACAAAAAATAAGGTTGCTGTCTCCTAATGTTTTTATGCTTATAGAAAATGAGCTGTTCCTTCCCGTGACAAGCCGAGACGTCTCACCTGTACGATGTCTCTCTCTGCCACCTTCCCCCGTGAGGAGATTCTGACATCATCACCATCCAGCTCAACCATTGCTACAGAGAACAAAAATGGATTTTTAAACAAAAATCTCTAGTATACCTCAGCATCAAAATTATATATACACTCTTTTTTAGTTCATCAGGAAACTTTCCAGAGCAAATATGTCTTCATACTGTGAAGTCATGAGATGCCTGAGATTTACAATATTTATTATTCTTTGCAGAAAGTCTGAGCTGGTTTAATAAAACAAGCCATCCCTAATCCGAAGAGGCAACAAAGTGCTTTCCACATATTTTGTGTTTAGTTAGTATTCTCACCATCAAACTCAGCCTGGCCAACTCCAACAATGATGATAGACATGGGGAGTTTGGCTGCCTGTCATAAACAAGAAGAAGAAACAGTTAGTTGTCAGTCACACGCCAGGAATACAATATTTTCTTTCAAAAAAACATAAGAGAACCAAAGCCATCAAAGTTTTTCACAGAGCATGAAAGGGTTACATTTCCAATTACGTTTATTTATCCACCAACACACATCTCATTAAAACAGTCAGTATGAACCGACATGCACAATTCCCCAGAGAAGACATAAATGATAATGGGCAAGATAAAATAAGACAAATATAAATTAGAAATAGCATAATAACGTTGTCTTGACTATGTTACATATCACATTGTGTTGTATAGTTTTGTTCCAAAAGGAGCCAAGGGAAAACACAAAATGCATTATTCAAATCAGGGCCTTCAAGGTGGAACAACTGTCAGCACGCATGTGTTAGCTAACCAATATACACACATTCACAATCTCATCGTAGTTAAAGAACATAAGGTTATACAATGCTCTTGCAGTTTGCAGAAATCCTGCAAATACCACTCAGTATAAAACTATTTATTCAAGTTTGCTTATAGAAATGATTCAAATGCCTTTAACATCAGAACAGAGAAGGGCCCCATGTTGTGTCTATTTAACAGTCAAAACAAATCATAAATCTAGAAGATGAAACGGGGCATCTTCTCAACGGTTTGTGGTGTAGAGGTTACTGCACTGCATAAATTCAGACCATGGCACTGGTGTGCAGAACGTGAAAGCCCTGGCACGAATGAATGAATGATATATGCTTGTGGTAGAAATGCATTCACGGGGGCAAAAGTAGGTCAGCTTTCCTGGAAAAACCTCTCAAGGGGAGAGGCCTGTCACAGATAGGAGTAAATAGACTGAGGAGGACCTCCCCTTTCATGGTCTCTATCGTTTTTCTCCCTCAGCCTCTATTCCTGATTTATTTCTTTTCTCCACTAGTGTTATTCCTCATGACCTCTTGCTCTCGTACAAAATAGCCTATATATTCTATTTTCCTAGTTTCCAGCAGACCAAAACCCTCAGGTATATACTTGCCAGAGCTGATATTGTTGGTTGAGCTGAATTATTCAGTTTACACCATTTGTTACTTTGCATGTACTGTAAAGTGTCACTCCCCCAGTTTTTCTGATGCTTCACTTTCACTGCAGAGAACCACAATAAATATAAAGGGACTCAGCAGATATCCGCTCTGATATCAGCAGTTTCATTTAATATTAAAGGACTACAGAAATATTTTGGGACAGGAAGAATGGCACCACCATGTTTCAGTCAACTCAATGAATTTAATTCTTCAGTTCTTGTTTAAACAAACTTTTACCACAAAATCTAAATTGGTACATTGCCTCTGCAGTAGCTTTCATTTGATTCTGTCCAACACTGTTACGTATTCTGTATCAGGTTGCTCCATCTCACCGAAGCTCGAAGATGAAGACCCAAATTAAGCTCCCTAACAGGAAAATATCCACGGTTATATGAGGTTCCTGAGTCAGTCTTACCCAAACAGCAAAGTGACAACTGCAGATATAATCTAAATTTCACATACAAATTAATTTATGGCTGTGCCTCTCGGGCTAAAAACAGGCTCTGCTTTACAATTTTATTAAAATGAAATTTTCAGTTTCAAGGAAAAACATCAAGGGAAAAGAGTTGCAGAGTGTATTTACCTCCGAGGCTGTTCTGTCAGATAAGTGGATATATCAATCCCTGAAGGCTAAGCTGTGTAAAATACAGTACCATACAGTGTGGCCATTAGCAGGAAAATTACCAGTCAATATTTGCTCTGTACAGTATTTTAAATTAGCTCTCATGACACAGCAGAGCCTGGAAGAAAGAAAAAAAATGCAGAGATGAGTGTTGGACACAGCTACTTGTTTATGATTCATCGTTCCAGGGCAAAGGCTGAATACCTAATGAAGCTCTTCCATCCAAGGAGAGTGAAGTCAGGTCCAGTGGCTGCAGGAGGTGGCAGGTTTAGGCTGAGCAGAGCGCAGAGCAGCAGACAAGATCTTAAAAGGAAGGTGTGGCTGTTCGAATGGTTTGATTAACAGTCGCAAATTCCCTTTAAACCCAGTCTGCTGGGGGTCTGAACACTGTGTTCCTGTGAGGCTCTACCTGCTCGACGATGACTGATTGTCAGCCTTACCGCTGTGGGCAGATTCCAGCCAAAGGTGAGCTGCAGTGTTGTCAAGACACATGAAATATGCAGCAGGCAGTACAGGACAAAACAAACACAATTAAACTTTAAAAAAATTGACAAAACTGTTGCCTCAGATCTCAGATCAGACAACGCATCTATAGCACAGAGGCTGACTCTCAGCTGAGCCTCTAAGCTTCCTGAGGGTCTCAGAAAGAAAGAAAAATATTGGACAAACTGAGCCTCTAAGAAGTGGGGTAGAAAACATCCCATAAATCCTCAAATCCAGTGCTACTGGCTTATAAACCCTCAAAGTAACAGAAAGCCTGAGAACAGTGCCACAGTAAGCTTAAAGCACCTGCAAAGCCAATGTCCCACAGAGTGGAGGAGAATGGAGAGAGAGAGGTTAATATCCTCAGGCTAGTGTTAAATCAGCACTTACATTCACTATGGCCTCCTTGGTCTGAGCCATGTCCGAAATCACTCCATCAGTGATGATGAGCAGGACAAAGTACTGAGATCCGTCCTGCACTGCTGCTGCATACCTGGGTGCAAGAAATCACCAGCACAGAATGATTTAAGCACAACAGCTCATGTTAGAAGAAAAAAAAAAAAGTTATGAAAAGCGCGCATGCAGGAGCAACCAGAGAGAAACTCTTAGAGGAGCAGAAAACTACTGTGTGAGAGATAAAAAATACATTAAAAAATATATTCGTCAGAAACAAACTCCCTCTCCGCACAGTGTGTGACACAAGAGCTTAATATAGACACGTAAAGAAGTAAAATATGTTGTATAGCTCTTCACGTCTCAGAGGTCTATCCAGACACTATTACGAAACCCATCAGAGACACCACAGTGAGTGTGGCCTAGATTCAATCGCCCATCGCTGGCTGCTCTATGAATAATTTATTAAACTGTTTATGCAAGTGCAGCAGTCTTATTCTTCTGGAACATTATTGATTGCCTTGCATTCATCTGACTAGACTTGATGAGCAAAAAAAGAGGGAGAAATGTGGCAGATCATTGCGAGAGCCAAGGACAGGTCAGAGGTGAAGCTTCACTCTTTGCATCCCGCTTGGTCAAATTGACTGTGAGGCACCGACAGTTTAATCAAAGAGCGTGCCCTGTCTGTGACAACAGCAAAAGCGATGGCTGCTGTTTAGGGGATTAAAGGGACATTTGTCTTCCTTAGCTGACTTACAACAATGTAGGCCACACTCACTGGAGACTGTTGAGCGTATTACCAGAGTACTAACAGTAGAGTCAAACTCAATTTATAGATTCCTACACAGATGAGATCCTTAAACTAGCTAAAACATTAACAACTCAGCATCCTACATTTACTATACATTATGCATCATGCATGAACATCTTTCCCCCTTTTACCAACATTTCCTGACTTCAATAATTTATCAGCTTTCTGCTTGTGGTGGATGGAAAAGTTGAACACGCACATTAAACACAACTACTCAAATGAACTGCATTGTTAAGATCATTTCCTGGTTATGCAAATAGTTATCTTTACATCAGTTTTACATTGGGCATCCTTCTGAGACTTTTACTTATTCTGTTTTTTTTATTCCTTGACATGATGTATAAAGGTCTGTAGGGGAATGTTTGCTTTGGTGGGTTTTAAATTAAATTAATTTAAGCTGCAGTTTGTGCTTTCAGTTATCTCAACACCCTAATCTTTAGCTTCTGCCAGTTGTTAGCGAGGCATATAACAGGATTTTAAGCTCTAAGACTGGATGATTCCAGGCTTGAAATAGCTCCTCCCACTCTACAACACTACTGGGGAAAGGATTCTTCACAGTTTATAACTGTTATTATACAAATCAGTAAAAAAAGAGAGGAAAGCAAATATTATCTACATGAAACCCGCAAAACTAATACTGAAACAAAAAGTGACATAAAAGCCCTTCAGATGAAAACATTTTCACTAGTCAGACTACATTTCTCTGTTAACATATTGATCAGATTTGTATTTTGATTTAACTTTTTGATTAACAATAAAGATGATCTACTTACTAACAGATAGGAAAAAGCTCTGTTATAGCACTATAATAATTTGTAATTACATAAGGATGGATATGAAGTCCGATCGATCGATCGATAGATCGATAGATTGATTGATTTTGTTAGTTTAAATTTTGCACGTCGTTTTATTAAATAAATCTTTTTGCATAAGCTCTATTAATCCACTACAAGACTAATCCTTATGGTGAAAATATTAACAAATATACACTTATTTTAGGGACAGAGGGGGGGTGGAGTATTGAAACACAGATCACAGGGACACGTTTTAAACGTGGGCCTTAATATAGTAATATCACGACTGTTTTTAACAGCACATTATGTCTTCTGTGTGTTTAATGTACTGCTGCCGGTTTGTAGACACAGCTTTTTAATTCACTTTGTGGACTTACTCTATTTGCAGTGACAAGAAGTTTGTAATGGTGAATTAATGCCATGCCCCATTTACAGTAAAACTCATTAAGTGACTAGCGTGGCTCATCGATACATGTCACGAAAGGCTGCATGACCATTTACAAGTTCCTTCCCAGAGACGCCGCCTTACCTCCCCACGTTCATCACATTATATGTCTGCAAAATAAATGTCTGGCACCACAAATCCCTGATTACCATTTCTATTTGTCTTAGCCTGGCAGCTGATTGTTTATTTTCCCTTCATTATTTCTACTCAATTCACAGAGAAACCATCACTCAGTGTCCTAATGCCTCTGATGGCATGGCTGCCTGCTGAAGATTATTTACAGACTGACTTTCAAAGAAAGGCCGACTGCGCTCTGTCATATATCCACTGGGACAGATGTTTGCGTTGGTACCTTGCCACATGATTAACAACAGGAGCGAAGTTGGTGGGTCCATAGAGCTGAACTGTCTTAAGGCTTTGATGGTACGCTTCAAGAATCCCCTCCATACCGTTACAGTATGGGTTGTCAACGTTGCCATTCTGAGGGAAAACAACAAGACATAAATGGTACAAAAACTACAACAATGGCAGAGTGGAACAATCAATAAAAAATGTATTTAACCTGTTAAAATTAATATTTGGGTCACCCAGGGGCAGCATAGACGAGTCACGAACCCCATAATTATCATAAATGTAAGTCTACATGGGGGGGTCCATTCAAAATGCTGCTCATTTACGGATCCAGCAGTAAGAACAACACTATCATCCATCCTCTTCCACTTAGTCACTTTATGGTTACGGGGGTGCTGGAGTCTAACTGTGATTCATTAGATTTTTTTTTTCAATCAGATGAATACAAGTGGATGTGCTAAATACTCCAGTATGTTTGCTAGCAAGAAGGTCACTCTACTTATAATCAGCAGCATGTTGGACCAAACCAGACTGGAAAGCTTAGTGATAACCTGTTTTAAAGCTCTGTATTTGTATGAAGTTTAGCAGCAACCATGTGAAGCGTGTGATGATGGTGAAACTGAAGAAGAGGGCTTAAGCCACAAATCACCAGTGATGCTACTGAAATTACTTTGATTTAGACACCAGGGTTACTCGAGTAGAACAATTCACTAGACCATTACCTGCAAATCGGTGAAATCAAACATCATGCAATCTTTATGCTGTACAGTAAAGTTCATGTGAAGGGGACTAGCAGGTTAAGGATCATTTCAGGTCCCATCGGTGAGCTTTGCATGTATGAAACCCATTCATGACTAAAACAATACAACATAACTTAAATTGTGAATGGTAGTGGTTGAAATTTCTTTTTCTGTATGGGCAGGATGGCCAGATTTCCTCAATCATCTTTTGCAAAGCTCCTCCACAAAAGTAGTTAAAAATTACTTAACACATTAAAGAATTAAATATTCATACAGAGCTTGATTTAAAGTAGTGTTTTGTCCTAATCATAGCCACAAACTGAACCATATCCACTGCGTACACAGCTAAGAGACAAAATTATTTATTTAGGACTACATTTATTTAATTTTCTAAAAGCAGTGCTCTCAATCAGTTTTACTCAACTGCAAATCAAAATATTTAGCAAAGAAAAAGCTTAAGGAAGTTTGTTTGTTACAAATGTAACAAATGCAACAGAAAATTTAATTAAACAACATTTTGGCCTTTTAAAAATATTCAGCGTCCAATATAACCAGCGGTTTAACAGCTATTCAACTTTTTGCAATCAATTTTTAATGAAGAAGAAAACACAGACTCCCCTGCACTGTCAGTAAAGCTCAGCACTGAGACAGGCTCACAAATTATCAGTGGGATTTAAGCCATGAGAGGAAGAAAAGGTTAGGTTATTATTCAGTCATTCTTGAGCTCTCTTAAGTGGCTCTGATGCCTTGAGCATTGTCCTACATAAAATTCATCGCCCTCTTGAATGCTGTAGCGTTGTGTGGTATCTTCCAGTAGCTGGCAGAAGGTCTGGGAGTTGTATAAAAGCTCCAACTTGCTCATCCTTAATGAGCACAGTCCATACCAGAACCTTCACCACTGTGCTGGCGCCAGTGGTGAAGTGGTGTCTGATGTCTATAAGTGATCCAGCCACGCACCCATCCATCTGCTCCATCAAGAGGCACTCTCATTTCAACAGTTCTAAAACCTTTAAAAATCTCTATCTTCATACATTTCCTGGCCTAATCTCAAAGATTAAATTTGTGAATGTTATTTAGTGGTGGTCATGTTTTCTGTCTGAGCACTTGGTAGTTTGTACCTCAGGACAACATGTTGACACTGAAGCATCACAGGTTTCTGCTAGTTTCATGTCTTTTACGATCAATCTTGCAACCCTCTACTGTTTGTAACTAAATGTTTCATTGAGTCACTTCATCTTAGATTTTTGAGGAGTGTTTGGTCTTTGTTACTCACTTTAGACTACACCCTTACTTATTACACAGAAATACATATCAAGTGAAAAATGATTAAAGCCAACAGCTATTTAGATTTGCATGTTCTGGAGTTAGAAATAACAACAGGTTCAAAAGACTCACTTGCCTCATAACTGTGCAAGCAGAGCAGAGGAACTCCAGGCTGCAATTTGGTCAAAGCTAATCAATACTGTAAATAATATTATAACAATAGTGATGCAGTAACTGTATGTGCTCTCAAGTACCACGGGTACTTCTAAAATACTGGTGTGGAGTTGAGGGCTGAATGGCATTTTGAAAACACTGTTTTAGCCGCCAGAGATGTTCTTGTCAAACTTTGCTTCAAAGGTTAGCATCCTTGCCCATTAAGGCACAGTCCAAAGCAAACATACACAGTATAAGAAAAATTTCACTCAAGACTTAACTTTACTTTTAAACCCACTTACATGAGTACGGCAAGAAAAAAAAAGACTTCAATTATATGCTGAGATGAATCTTAATTCACAAGTTTTAATGGAAACATGGAGTGATGCAGACATTACCCTGTAGACACAGTCCTCATTAGGCTGTACTATGCAGCAGCCAGAGCACATTACTGAGTGAAGCTAAATTGATTTAAGAAGCCGTCAGCCTTACAGAACCTAATTTGCACTATAAAAGGTAAATGGAATTCAGCCTGAACTCCGCATGTCAGAGATGTAGCTGCTTTTATCTCAAAATGCACACATCTACACTGCACATTCAACATGCTTACCCACACGTAGAAAATAAACACACAAATGAGCACTCCCTGGGATCACCTCCAGTGGGAGGGCCAAAATCATCTTCCCACTGATTCAGATTAAGTCAATGAACCAGATGCCGAAATACAAAGTCGGTGTCTAAAATAATCCCGTAGTTTACTCACCAGTGGAAACTCGTGGGAAACCCTCCAATCAGGGGGCAGCTTAGCACCGAATCCTAGGGCAGGGAACATCTTATCACTGTCATAGTCCTGGATGATCTCTCCAACTGCCTTCAGGGCCATGGCATAGGCATTCATCTGGTATGGGTTCATGTAGTGTAGTGAAGTGGACTGTGATGGATTTCCTTTTAAGAAGAGAGAAGTCAGAGTCATTGATGCAGACCATCAGACTGAGAGGAAACTGACAGCCGAGGCAGGGAAACAAGAGCAAACTAAAGCTAAACTGAAGATTTGGGTTTGAGGAGATGACTGCCTTATTGAAAATAATAACAGTAAAATTTGGTATCTGTTTATTTTGCACTATGAGGCTTCCCTTCAGATAATAAGAGCCCTTCAAAATGATCTCACAGAATTAATATGTTTGCTGATTGAGTAGTTGGATAATATTATTAAACAGATCAATGATACCACTGAATATATTTTTCTCTTACAACTTATCCCGGATGGATCTAACGAGTGTTCATTAGAAATACTATAAATACTTGTGTTTGATTACACTAAAAAAGACACTTTAGCTGAGAGGATTTGGCATCTGTGCTTGACTGGCCATCTACTTTTATATTTTAAATCTTAAATGCAATTAAACATTATGCAGAGACAGATAACTAATTAAAATAAACACTGGCACAAAGTGTCTTCTGTGTGCCGTGGTGTTAGTTCTACTGGAGGGATGAAAAATTGTTCTTCCAAAAGATATTCCCTTGGTATTTTGTTAGTGATGGTGGAGCAGATGGTGCTGTGAAGCACGTTGGTTTAAAATCTACCCTAGGTATTTAGTTATGCTGACATCTGGTGACTGTGAAGGCCATAAGATGTGTAAGGCACTATGGGAAAAGCCAGCCCAAGAAACTAAGAATCCCGGCTGTGCACGCAAGCGGCCAAGCAATGACGCAATCAGGAACAGACAGACTTTCCAAAATTTCAACTGTTTGTTATTTCAACTTCACTCTCTGCAAATATCTCTAAACTATTTGTGGAAAATGTCGTTAAATGAGCAGTTACTTTCGCATGAACTGCTATTTAACCAACACGCTGTCTTGCCTCAAATCCACATCCTGGAAACCTCTTGCTTGTGAGGGGAAAACCCTGACTCAGCACAGCCACACACCTGGGAGTGCAACCCAGCCAGTCAGCCAGTGAAATTTACCCTCTTAGTGATGTTGGCAATTGTCCCCTTAGCCTGTGGCAATAATGCTTTGAGGATTGTGACTGATCTAAGGTTTCTTGCAAACCTAGTGGCGTTTTTCACATAAGTTTAATCACTTCTGAACATGGTACAACTTATTGCTGGGATTTTCTCTCCATTAATGCAGGGTCTAGAATATAAAGGACTTCGACGCAATTGTTGATGTGAATTGGCTGTATATAAATAACATTCAATTGAATTGAGTTGAACTCATTTATAACACAGACAGATTGCTCTCAAAATGCAGTCAGTCTGCACCACAAGACGTCTCCTACACATCAGGAACTCAACTGAGCTGGTTGTATTCTGCTTGTATTCCTAAATAAGAGCAAATTGCAGAGCACCTATGTCATTTTGCAGTTAAATCAACATCCTGAAGTAATTATGTCACTATTTGCGGTGGAATTTCTGAATTTCTGTGTCAAATCTATGGTGTTCTGAGGTTCTGACTGAATGTTAGCAGTAAATGTGAATTTCTGGGTATGTAAACGGCAACAGATGGTGACACATTTGCAGCTTTTATGCATTTATCACAGTTAATCACCTTAATATCACAAACACTGCATGTAATTACTAACTTGAACCCATTCAGTTTCATACTGATAGCGACTGACTCCAGCTTATTGCCACTTTATCGCTGTCTTGATGCACCGGTCACTTTGAAAAGGGCAACTGACTGCAAGCAGCTGCAAACCCAGTCACTGCATTTGAAGTAATCGTCACACAGGCAACAAGATCACAAGTGCATTGTACACAAGCGCACAACTTTTATTCAAACCAAAGTCTCCGGCCACTGTAGATTTTTGATTTTGTGCATTTCTACATTTGTACATGTTTCTGTATATATACTTTTTTAATTATCACTAATATGATTTAAAGTTTTTTTTATATATTGCAGGATGGAAGGAGCACTTAATAGTGTCTGCCATGTGAACACCTTGATAAAAAAAAAAAAGGGAGATCACAGGCAGAGAGAAACCTCCAGCCCCTCTTTGAATAATAGAAAATCCTGTAGTTATACATGAGATGACAAATGGAGGCAGAGCAGGGCGATGGTTGTTGAAACACTCACCATTTGATGCTGTGAAATCAATGGCCACTGTGAAGTGAATCTGAGTCCTGAAACAGATGAATAGGGGAAAGGATGCTATTAACAAAAGAGAGGCAGGAAAACTCGGTGCTGCAGTTTAATGAAGCTCTCCCAGGTTTCAGCATGCTCTGTGGTCTTATTTGAGAAGAGGTGCGACAAAACTGAACCACAAACAGTGTTGACAATATATCTTCTGGAGTCAGGCTTTAATAGTTTAATTTTTAAAACAGTGAATGAGATACATACATAAATTATTTATTGCTATACTACATCCAGAGGACTGTTCTGGCCTTTTAATGATTACATTACTTAAAGATTTAACAGCACAACTACAAGACCATAAAGTAGAAAACCTGATAAGAGCACAGCCATTTCCCCAGTGATTTGTACAAACACATAATGAGTCGCTGCAGCTGGCTTAATGAAACATCAGGAAAGATACGGGGATGAACAAAGCATCTGAATAAAGTAACTCAGTTTCATTCACTGCACCCAGGCTGAAAAAGCAACCTACAGCCAAAAAAAAAGAAGTCAAAAACTACTGGATATTTTTTATTCATGAGCCCATAATGATAGCCAAAACCTTGAAAAGAAACTAAACATGGCCTAACTAGTCTCTGCTGGATCTGTTTATTTCCCGAGAGAGAGAGACGAAGGGAGCGAAAGGAAGGAGGGCTTAGATCAAAGTGCGTGCTCTTTCATTGTGATTAACACTGATTGCCTTTTCCTGGCTTCACCTCCATTCAGAAATTCCCACAAGCACAGTATTGTAGATAATGGCACCTTCCTCCTGGGGAGGCTCTGACCTCAGCTCATTAATCAGCATTGAGCCGAGCATTCAGCTGACAAAGGGGAATTGTTGCGGTGGCATGTTGCCTCGATTTGAAAGTCTGATTTCTGTGGTTAGTTTGAATGTTTGGCTAGAAAAGCTAGATGGTGGGTTAGCATTAATACTACAGGACAGCAGACACTGGACATGTTATTCAAATTGCCTGTTGGATCATTATGAACAGTTTCATACTTAAACACTAATTGCTGAACTCTGACCTAAATTTAACCCACAACATGGTTCAAATTTTGAAGTGATTTTTTGCATTACATAGCATTACCTTGCATCATATTTGTAAATAAATAGTTCAGTTTTGTGCTTTCTAAATGTCTCCAACTTGATACTGTGTATGGGGAGGAAGCAAACACCTTAAAGTACCTAAAATCTCTGGACAGCACTGCATGCCTATGTTCTTGGGACAAAAAAATCAATATGTATTCATGTTGACTGATGCTGTAATATTGCCAGTTTTGGCAAACAACCAATGGCTGATCTGGAGATGTTATTTTTATCCTTGTCCTTGACAGCTGGTAATTTTTCAGTCATTTTTTTTTTCACTTTTATGCTCCTCTTCGAGCAATGTATCACTCAGTGGACAAATTAATGTACCATCACCATTTCCTATATTTCACCAGGCGTTTTTAAATCTGACATCAGCCTTTAAATGGCCTCATACAATCTAATTCAACACAAATCTTTCAGCACAGGTAGTCCGACAATTCCCTCTTGGCACCGGTTTGTCCTTTCACTCTGCCACTCAGTGTCTCCTCTCCTTTCAATTTTGTTCCAAGCTAAAATGACGGTTCCCCAAACAGTTTGTGGATCACCTTGAATTACTGCAACAGTATAAAACAGGCAGAAATGTATCAGTGTCATATTGACTTTACCCTTCCAGTCAGACAAACACCATATGGCAAGGGCCTGTAATGTGAAATGCCTCCAGACTAAGCAATCTGAGCAGGGTGGGTTATCGTATGTAATGCAAAACGGGGAACAAACAATGTACCTACAGTTAATTTACAGTCTCATCAGTATGCTCTGGAAACATAAACTACACCAGTGAACAGACTGCACAACAGTAAAGATAATTAACAATCCACCGCCACCTCATTAGCACACCTACACTACCTCTCATTTTTTAAATATTTTGTTTCCAATGAGCCAGACGCTCTCGTAATGTTTTTAAATGGTCGTGAGCAATAATTCTCGAAGGTTTTTTGACAGGATATTGGCTACTTTTTTACCCATTTTCAATCCAGTTCTTGTACCTGACCATTTTCAGAGGAACGATTTTTTGTCTTTTAAGCCTCTTGACACTGACCTGTGAATATTTCGAGCATTAAACGGCACCTATCTCAGGTTTGTTATGCGCAAAAACACAAAATTTGTTCCCATTTTATGAATTTACTCTGTAGAATATACTAACACAGTTAGACATTCATAACATTGTATTTTTGTACCAAAGAACTCATAGATCTCAGCGTTGTGCGCAATGCTTCCTTAACAAATATGAGGAAACTGGAAGAGTGGAGGGCAAAAGAAAAAGTTCACGTCAAATAAAGCCTATCAACTGCAGATGAACAGTATCTGAAAGTCATGTCCTTAACAACTTTTTAAAAACCCAGCAAAGACCTGTCATGGATTAACTGACCTTTCAGTTAATCCATGTACTGTTCACTGAATCCAGAAATTAGTTCACTGGATATCAAGAAGCCATTATTAAGGAAGGAAATGGGGAGGAAACAACTGCGGTATGCCAAATTACACAAGAACTGGAAATCAATGAATCCAAATTTTAAATATTTGGCTCAAACTGTTCTAAGTCTTTCCCAAGGGGGTCAGGAGAGTGGTAGAACTTTTGGGCAACATTTAAGCCAATGGTGTTGAGGAAAATGTCAAAACTGATGCAATGTTGAAGGTAAAAAAGCACCATCAGCACCACTATGTTTTGCTTCACCCGCCATGGTATTAATCCAACACCATCTGGAAAGCATCTGACTGGCAAGAGATTAATTTTTCGGCATCACAATGATCCCAAACACCATCCCAGTAACAGCATACACACAGTGGAACACTAAGTCATGGATTGGCCTCCCCAGAGCCTGGACCTCATCAATATTGAAGGAATGTATGTTCATCTTCACAGAGAATGGGACAAGCGACAGCCAACATCCAAATAAGAGCTTTGAATATGCGGACGTCATACCAAATATTTACTTTCAAGCTCTTAGAATTACTGTTTTTTGCCTTATATGCTGCATTTCCATTCTATTGCATATGTTTCAATAAATCGCTGCCCTTTTTTCCAGTTTTACTAGCAAAGTATAAATACATAATGCAGTCTGTTATACTGACAGGGGTTTCTCTTATAAAATTTCTTCCTCCTAGATCTTTAACTGAAAGTGGCATCAATGCAAAGTGGAAGCATTTAGGAACCACAGCAACCTACAGTGGCTTGCAAAAGTATTCGGCCCCCTTGAACTTTTCCACATTTTGTCACATTACAGCCACAAACATGAATCAATTTTATTGGAATTCCACGTGAAAGACCAATACAAAGTGGTGTACACGTGAGAAGTGGAACGAAAATCACACATGATTCCAAACATTTTTCACAAATAAATAACTGCAAAGTGGGGTGTGCGTAATTATTCAGCCCCCTGAGTCAATACTTTGTAGAACCACCTTTTGCTGCAATTACAGCTTCCAGTCTTTTAGGGTATGTCTCTACCAGCTTTGCACATCTAGAGACTGAAATCCTTGCCCATTCTTCTTTGCAAAACAGCTCCAGCTCAGTCAGATTAGATGGACAGTGTTTGTGAACAGCAGTTTTCAGATCTTGCCACAGATTCTCGATTGGATTTAGATCTGGACTTTGACTGGGCCATTCTAACACATGGATATGTTTTGTTTTAAACCATTCCATTGTTGCCCTGGCTTTATGTTTAGGGTCGTTGTCCTGCTGGAAGGTGAACCTCCGTCCCAGTCTCAAGTCTTTTGCAGACTCCAAGAGGTTTTCTTCCAAGATTGCCCTGTATTTGGCTCCATCCATCTTCCCATCAACTCTGACCAGCTTCCCTGTCCCTGCTGAAGAGAAGCACCCCCAGAGCATGATGCTGCCACCACCATATTTGACAGTGGGGATGGTGTGTTCAGAGTGATGTGCAGTGTTAGTTTCCCGCCACACATGGCATTTTGCATTTTGGCCAAAAAGTTCCATTTTGGTCTCATCTGACCAGAGCACCTTCTTCCACATGTTTGCTGTGTCCCCCACATGGCTTGTGGCAAACTGCAAACGGGACTTCTTATGGTTTTCTGTTAACAATGGCTTTCTTCTTGCCACTCTTCCATAAAGGCCAACTTTGTGCAGTGCACGACTAATAGTTGTCCTGTGGACAGATTCCCCCACCTGAGCTGTAGATCTCTGCAGCTCGTCCAGAGTCACCATGGGCCTCTTGGCTGCATTTCTGATCAGCGCTCTCCTTGTTCGGCCTGTGAGTTTAGGTGGACAGCCTTGTCTTGGTAGGTTTACAGTTGTGCCATACTCCTTCCATTTCTGAATGATCGCTTGAACAGTGCTCCGTGGGATGTTCAAGGCTTGGGAAATCTTTTTGTAGCCTAAGCCTGCTTTAAATTTCTCAATAACTTCATCCCTGACCTGTCTGGTGTGTTCTTTGGACTTCATGGTGTTGCTGCTCCCAATATTCTCTTAGACAACCTCTGAGGCTGTCACAGACCAGCTGTATTTGTACTGACATTAGATTACACACAGGTGCACTCTATTTAGTCATTAGCACTCATCAGGCAATGTCTATGGCCAACTGACTGCACTCAGACCAAAGGGGGCTGAATAATTACGCACACCCCACTTTGCAGTTATTTATTTGTAAAAAATATTTGGAATCATGTATGATTTTCATTCCACTTCTCACGTGTACACCACTTTGTATTGGTCTTTCACGTGGAATTCCAATAAAATTGATTCATGTTTGTGGTTGTAATGTGACAAAATGTGGGAAAGTTCAAGGGGGCCGAATACTTTTGCAAGCCACTGTAGCTACGAAGTTACAGAGCATGATTGCCACTGCCAAGTTGCATAGTGTGTAAAAGCTGCCAACACTTTGCTGACTCAATAGCTGCAGAGTTCCAAACCTCCTGTGGCAGTAACATCAGCAGAAAAACTGTGCTGGGAGCTTTGTGGTATGGGTTTCCATAGCCGAACAGCTCCTGTAGGTGTAATGTTAGGCAGTTAATCCACTACTTCTCTATATGGTGTATATTATGAAGCCAGACTTTCAAAAGAGCAACAAGCTAAAAAAAAAATTGAAAAGCTAAGTGGGTGAATGCAAAACTGGAAAATAGCAAAGGGGACATAGGCCCCATGAATATCCATGAATATACAGCATGTGGCAGTAGAAGAAGCTATCAAAAAGAGTAGCTGCACTAACACTGCTGGAAACTGTCATTACTGTTTCTAGCTGTGCCGATTCCCTGGACAAAGTGTATATCTTTGTCATACATAAATTTAAAGAAGTCAAAGTGAACTGTTCTGCCTCTGGTGACTGTAAACTCAAACTTCTGTATGATCACAACAAATCACCAGACTGCACAGCCTAGCAGACCAGCACACAATATCTGTAAGGGTTTAGCATCAGTACAATCTTGTTTAGTTATCATGTTAAAGTGCTTTGATGAACTTTATACTCTATGACCACATTTTGCCATGATAGACAAACACACATGCGCACACACAGACACATAAAGAGAACACAATGCCAGCTATGCTGTTGCAACTGCTGACAGATAACAAACAACACTGCATCACAAAAATAACCTTTGCAGAAGACTGAGTGTCACAGCTGAGAAACACCTCTCTTTCAAAAGTCAGCAAATAGCAAAGGGCAGTAAAAGAAGCAGATGAAAAGAAATTGTATGTTTCTGTGCAGTGCAATTTTGCAGTCTGACCACAAAGCTAACCTAAATCCAATAAAAAAAAAGCAGTATCAATTTCTCAGGATATTTTGGGATGAAACTATTAAACCTTAATAAGATCTCAACACAATAGAAGCTCCCCACCAGCCTTTATATGACCAATCTCACTAGAGATTTAATTTAAAAAGAAACATTTCAATATGTGATGAAAAGAATATAAATCTTTCATTAGCCTCTCAAAGCAGCATGTGGCTTTTGGACTTTAATTACCTCTATTTGACTATATCTCTGCCACAACTGGAGGTTAATGAAAATTAATGAAAAACCAATTCACTGTGAAACCAGTCAGGGTGCAATGGTGGGTCTTGAAAAGAAATTGCTTTTTTCCCCCCTCTGCTTCACATATCATCCAAAATGCACCGTGCTAGTTATCACCTGTTAGAAATGGAACAGCAAAGCAAACACACATGAAAGGAGAGAAATCAATAGCAGCGATCTAAAATATCAAATTTGATATCAGATCTGTTCTATACAGCCTGCTGCTCAGGCTCCTACTCACATTTCTCATCATCTGTCTGAATGACGGCGTTGGCACGCATTCAAGTAGAATCTTTTGCATCAGTTGAAGAAAACTAATCTCTTTCACTAGGCAAGTACAGATGCCAAATCAAAACTAAGCGATCCACGGGACAAACACAGAGTGTTCTGTGCCTGAGTCCACGAAATGCATTTTTTTTGTTCTTGCGAACGAGAATACATCAAAACAAAAATAAAGCCAAAACTAAATCTTGCAAGTTTCTTCTAGTGATTAGAAGAAACTTGCATAATGCACAGTAACTTTCCAATGTAATCTTATTCAACTTTTACATATTTGTATTTTTGCATAATATCATAAAACAGTGGCATTTGTTCACAGTAAAAATGTTTTTGTACTAAATGTATGTAGGAAATATACCTTGTTTCTGACTTAGTTCTCACACAGCTAACCTCTTGTTTCTCTAAGCATCTTTATTTTTCACATGCTATGTAATTAAATAAGACAGCATAAAAGTGCACATAATGTAGCAGTTAAACATTCAAATTGTGTACTTCTCATTTCAAATGCTCCCAAACCCCCATTAGCAGTTTGCCAGTGTTTCTCAACACCCATTTAAAGGTTGAGGCTAAATAGGTGAAGTTTATTTTCATAATATGGCGAATGCAAAACATTTTGAGACACATCTGACAAAATTATATAACTAAATATCATCTAACTTAGTGATGACAAGTATTTGCAGTTGTCTTAAGTTGTTTCCAGTCCTCCAAATTGGCACTCTCTTCATGTGTATCATGATGTATCATTTTTCAAGGATACAGTTAATCTTTCCCATCATGGATAAGCAGCACTAGTAAGCCTATTCTGATTTATTTTCTTCATCAGTCTGCTATGCAATCTGCTTCAAGTCGACAGTCTGTTCAAAGCACCAGTTTTTATGCACCTTTTCTTATTTGATAAATTGGGGTTTTTTACGATTGTGGTGATTTGACAGTTGTGTGGAAAAGTAAATAGATCCTATGGAGATTTGTTTTATGATGGAATATTTTGACATGCAAACCTCCCTTATACTGTGTCTATAGATAAAAGATATCCAGGACTGTTACTGTTGTGTCTGAAAGCAGCACAGCATGGGCGTCTGCTTACAACTGGTGCCGGCAACAACTGTCATGAGCCAAGATTTTGTGTGTCGCATGACTGACAACAGGACCAGAGCGTTTTGCAGAAACCCCAAAGAGCAGACATCAAAGTCTGTGTCAACATTGGGAAATCTGCAATGGGAAACTTTAAATATATGGGAGAGCAGAAAAGAAATTAGCCAGGGAAGATGATTTTACAGAAAGAATGCTACTGGAGAACCTCCACGGGCACTTTCCTTGAAGACGTGCAAAAAAATTAAACCAATTGTATATGAAGATGAATGGTTAGTTGTCAGCAACATCGCTGGCATCTTTAAATTCTTATTTGTCACATTTCAGACAAACTTCACTCCCAACCATAGCATGCAAGGCGCTTGACTTCTGAGAAGAAGCAGCACAGTATTAAAGTGTGGAAGGATCTCCATCAGCAGGCAAGGAATTACCCAACATTCATGATTATCAGTGTGATAAGAATAGGATGCACTGCCACTGCCCAGAGAACAAACAGCAGCCTTCTGTCAGAAGCATGACCTAGAGCATGCTCATCATTTTCTCTGTCACTCAGGGGTGTTGTGCACAGAAAATCTGTCCCCAGGGTCAGACTGTCAACACCATGTTTTACTTCAGTGCTCACAACTTCTCACCAGATATTCTTCCTCTTCCCCAAAATGTAACTAAAGTGGAAGGGTTAGGATTTTAACACACTGGAGGTGATCCAGTATCCATCAGAGATGCTGCCTGATGCACTGACAGGACTTCCAATGAGTGTTCCAAATATGGCAACAGGAACAGTGTATCACTGCACGAGGAGACAGTTTTAAAGGGCAGAACAAGCCAAATTTAGATCGGGTGCAGTTTTTCATTGCGTCTTGGATTGAACACAGCACAGCAAAGAAAAATAGCTTCTCAATCATTCATTCAACAATAACATTAATAGATTTATTGTAATACTAGTCTCTGCCCTCAAAAGCTACAACTTCATCCTTTAACAGAAGTAACTTCTTGTAGGAGATTTCAATGGATCTTCAGTAGGAACCATGCAAAAATGTTTCCACAGCAAGATGTTTATGGGATTTCGTGCAAAAACTCCCAGTTTTAATCACTTATTTCAGTGGGTTTCAAATATATCCTTTCTACATCTTAACCAGGTCCTTCAGTGACCCTCTGTTTTTACTTAGAATGTCTTTAGGATTCAGAACACTTTTCACCTTTCAAACACATGCCTTCACAGTAACTTGGAGCTTTCTCCAAGCACATAGTTTAATCAAGCTGCAAGCTGCCCAGTCCCTAAGCAGCAATCCCAACTCTTAACATTTTCATCACCATGCTCCACACTGGTTATGAGATTCTGCTACTTGGTCTGTGCCAAACATGTTTACTGTCACTGTGACCGAAAAGCTCAATCTTTGATTTGCCTGTCCAAAACAAATTATTCAAAGCAAGCTTGGGCTTTCCTTATGTGTCGCCAGTTTTCTTTTTGAACAGCAAAGGCTTGTTCCTCACACTTTTCCCATACGTATCAAAATATCTCTGATTATAGTAGTAGTCTAAAAACTACCAGTTCTTGGAAACTAATGTTATATCAATCTGCTCTAAGGCTGTTTTATGGCCCAGTCACATAGGAAGTGACATGCACTGCGCTGTGCACTGAAACTCATTGTTTCTCTGTGGCTTGCACAGAGCAATAATGGTTTCCCGCTGCTTTGAGCATTCACATGCACCACAATGACGTACATCTGTGCAAGCTATAGAAATGCAGACAAGAAGCTGGCATATATATTGTAGTAGGTGTGAAGGCCAAGGGCAGCAGCAAAAAGTGACATACTACCAACTCAACACAAATTTTGAGTTATTGGATCAAACTAGTGGTTGGCGCAGAATTTGCTGCTTCCTATGTGAAAGGGCCTTAAAAAAAGAATAGCAGCCTCCTTGCAACTAGGAAAAAAATGATGGTTAACCAGGGATTGCAATGACTTATTTTGCATTTGGTGACTGATTGCATGTAGCTGCAGCAACCAACCAGTTGCCCAGAGGTTGAACGTCCAATGCCATCATGCTCCGAGCAACAACTTTCAACTTCAAGGTGAGTGCACAGGTCACCTGGTGGGAGGCAACCTATTTCCAATCGCGCTCTAACTCGGACCGACTGCAATCACTCTCAGAAATTTTGACAAAGGTTTGCAAATAATTGCCATGGTGTCAATCAATCTGTGTCAGTCTGCAGCAGTGAGTGGAAACTGACACAAGCAGTGCACTCAGCTGGTTATGCAACTTGTTGTATTATAGGTTTAGGGTTGTATAGGTTGTATAGTAAGATTCCCAGGCACTAACGTGATTTTGCTTGTGTTACCACAACCTGATTTCATGTAATTAACAACTTTTATTGCCATTTTTTCACTGTCTTGAGAGAAGCACCAGAATCAGTTGAAAGATAGCAACTACAGGCAAGTGGTTGCAGACTTGTAAACATTTCAAAAGCAACAAGATTGCAAGTTCACTGCGCACAGTTGCAACAATTTTAGTTGTGCAACAGTCTCTAACCACCAACTGTATGTACTTTTCAATAAGTCTTAAAATCTACACAATTCAAATATAATACTAAAACAAAGTGCTTTATAGTTTGTTGTTTATCAACTCTTTTTTTTTTGCTGATGATAAATCAAATAAGTGAAATAGTTAATAAACTAAAAAACAAAAATTTGTAATACCATAAATGTTTAGTGATGGAAACTGTTTAGGAATACACGAGTTCATTTCTGGATCCATGCCATCCTACGCATTAAAAAGTAGTGGTGGTTTGGGTACAACATTATTCATTAACATGCTAACTAAGAATTAATGTTGTGTTACATGTGGGATATTGACTTCAATTTATCATTCTCAAATTATTTTTGACAGCTGAGTTTAATGGCATCCAGAATACATCTACATACTTTACATCTGCTCGCTGCCTCTCAGATGATTTGGCACATAAACAACTTGCAGACAAAAGATAGAGCTTTATTCCGAAGAGAACCAAAAAGGGGACAAAAGCCTTGACTTAACATTAGCTCTGACTTATGAAAACAAAATACTGAAACTTTCTGCAGCTTGTATTTAAGTGTCGTATTTTAAGTAGTTTCTTCTAGACGAATCTTCCAGGAGAATTTAAATACGCAAGGACCGCCATTGTTAACAGTATTTCTCAAAGAAATCATTAGGGAGACAACAGAAGGGACAGAGGCAAGTCTTTCATGATGATGTAAAAGACCTCAAGAGAAAAAATAAGTACACAGATGCTGCAGAGATTTTCCTGCAGAGATCCCATATTTTTTTCAAAGCTGCCACATCTTTTTAAAGCAGAAGCCTTTGTCATCAGCCTTTCTCACAGGCACGATGGGCTTCTAACGTCTCTAAATGGGTTGTAACGAAAAGATGAAGTACCACTCCACATACTGCCATGTGCCACTCGCTGGGTCACATTAATTAATTGGATCATCTCTTTAACTTCTGTCTGAAAGAGTTTTATGTGAAAATTACCACAGGATGAATCAAAAGCTGTTTCAAGCTTCAAAATAAAACTCAATTTTTTAAAAACATAATGAAAGCAGCTCCCGTAAAAAGAGATTTAGGTGGATCCAATGCATAGTAGTACCAGTAAGATTTGCACAGATTTCAAATCATTCAATAAATCCTCTGTAACAGAAACAAACATGTTCATGTTCTTGGGTCCGAACACCAGATTTCTTACACAGAGCAAATCAGAGTAAGCTTGCAACTGAAAAAATGCACCAATGGGATTCAAAAGGTCTGTGGGTCATCTACTAGCATTGTGCTAATTTAGAAACAAAGATCTAGCCAGTTCTTGCTAATGACAGGCATTCTGCCAAGAGCAGCACAAATTAGCAGGTCACAAACCATCAGACCTGATGACAGAGCAAGCAATGCGCCAAGTTAAATAAGTCAGTGTACGCACAAGTGTTGTGCACGTGTTTCTCTCTGGAAACATTGTGGCAGTTCAGATCAATTACCTGCAGCTGGGAAATGCTGAGTTTTGATATATGGGCAACTTCTGTACGAAATTGCTGTAGAGTGTGGATAAATGTGTGTGGTGTCTGGATAATTCTGAGTGCAACATTCATCCAAAGGAGGGCTGCCTCTATTCCAATGTATAAACCTCAATTCTATGTTTTTACCTCAATGATTGGAAGAAAAACATCAGTCATTATATACTGAGGTGCTGTAACTCATTGGATGAGATGGTGACCCATGTACTGAAGATGCTGCTGGGGCATACCAGATTACCCACTGTGGATTGATTTATGTGTAGAAAAGTGACTGAAAGCCTAAAACACTTTAAATCTAATGCTAAATGAATAAAAGTTACCTGGCAGCCAAAAATATCCGTCCATCACTTCCAGTTGCAAAAATGGATACTGAACCTCTTTATTAAATAGGGAACATAAGCTTTTTAATGCCAAACAAAGTCTTTGCTTGGCACAGACCATTAGTAAATCTGGTCCTCAAGAGTCTTTCTCTGGTGAATAAATTAAGCTTACTATTGAAGAGCACACACCTTTTTTCAACAGCTTCAGTAGCAGTTTGTCCTAATAAAATGTAACGTGGAAGCACAAACAGGGAAATCACAAGGAGCTTGCTAAAAATAGACATTTTAAAACCTGTTATTCTTATATGGAACGTCTTTGGAGTGGTGTCTTTTTCTCTATATTTAGGAACCGTAGCAGTCTGACAGAAAGCGTCTCTTTAGTTTGAAAATGGCTTGGGGTTTATAAAGCAGTTTCTAGTATTCCTAAATACTCAAAGTGCTTTTTACACAAGCCACGTTCTCCCATTTACACACACACACTCTTAAAGCACTTTTATTCTACTGTATTCAAGTTAAGCACTTTATCTAGCACACACACACAAACACTGATAGATGCATCAGAGCAATTAAGATTCGGCTTCTTGCTCAAGGGCATTTCCACATGCAGACCAGAGACACTGAGGATCAAACTGCTGTCCATATTCACAAGTTCCTGTATATGAAGACAAAATCCAAGAAAAATGGTACACTAAATTCTTTGCAGACCATTTTTTAATCTTACTTCAAGACATAAACATGTTTACATACTAATTATTCAACTCACACTTATAAATAAATACACACAATTTTAAACAGGTCAGTGCAGTCTCTCTCACAGCTTGGTTTGAGGCCCCTTTTTTCTAAATGTCAGTTTAGAAAAAAGGCAGTAGGACAGTGCATGTTCCCCAAGTATCAGCTCTCATATCTAGGTTGCTGTGAACTTGGATAATTGCTTATCTGGTTTGGTGAATCCAAAATGATGATAGGTTGCCCCATCATAAAAATGAGAGAAAAAAACCCCAGAAGAACTAAAATCTGAAAGTAAATACAGCACAACATAGTTTGATCTATTGTATCAGTACTTCTAACCTCATTGTCTTCCCATTTCCCCTCTTCCTCCATTTTTCTTCAGTTTCTCAAGGACAAATTAGATCAGAGTCGAACAAGTAGAAAAAGGTGAAAACACTGCTATTTTGACAGTGAGTGAATGTGCGCTGTGGGTGAGGGTACAGTATGTGTGTCCGTTTGTGGGAGCTGGAGAGAGACCAACGGGACAGATCTGGGACACTCAGCCATCAGCAGCAAAGCAGCAGAAAACTAAAACCAGGGCAGCCACTGATCCACTGAGAAACATTTCCATATGTGACAGGATGTTCGCCCTTAATTAAGCCCTCAGATCTTCTCCATATTTTATCATAATCATTCATATTCATTCACAGTTGTGGCTGTGGACACAATCGTTTCCTTCGGGGCCACACTTTTAGCTGTTATGTGAAAAATCAGAAGCACCTCAGTAACCACACTCAATAACACTGAGGAAAACATGGATGAGTGCTTGTTATGCCATAGGCAGCAACAACAGGAAACAAAGTAAAAAAGGGGAGCCAGTGTAATGCATTTTAAAACTACTGTGTTAAATCTCACAGCCCTGACTCATTTCCGTGTATTAGTCACAGCGATGGCTGTCACTGTATAAAGTTTTAACACTCACTATTGACTGTTGTTCTACCAGATTTATGCACGGTGAAAATAAATTTGAATTTAAATTATTTTATGACCTCTTTCCTTTTATTTTTCCTCCATTTGACAGCAAATACCTGAGAGCAAGACACGGTGAAAACATCAGAAAAGTCCTAGCAAACCCAGGTGCTCTGCACACACTACATCACTCTAGACCACTATCCCACTGTCATACCCCTGATTCAGTGGTTACACAATACAAGCAAACAGAGGCTGAGGCTCAGCATATCACTATTTGCAGTCAGCAGCACCACTATCTATGACCATGAACACAGAACAGCTGTTTTTCTTGAGCAGATGACTCACTCAAACAGCCAGAGTGCTGGGGCTCCTATAGTTATCGCACAGATGCTAAAGGGTAGCATGAAGCGTTGGTGTTGTGTTTGGCAGGCTGGAGGACATTGGTATGCTAACAGTGAGAAATGTGATGGATGGATGGGAAAGACTGGGATGGATGTTAAGTGTTCACATACTGGATTGAGTGGTAAATGATCATATGATAATAATGATTAAGTACTGTGTTATACTGACGATATAGCATCAGCGCTAGCATAAAAATCCTGAAACTGAGCCTACAAATGTCAATACAAACATCTGTATCATTCCCATGAAAACACACCCATCCACAACCATTAATGCATAGTTAAAGCGTGCTAGTGTGGTGAAATCTGTAATGATTATAGGTCATTCAGGTAACCACTCGCTGGAAAGGCATGAAAATAATAGGGTTTACTTTTATTTATGATTATTTATTTGATTGATTTATTATCCAGCAATGACCAGTGTGCTGATCAACCTCTGAAAATAGAAAAATGGTATCCAGTACTTGGTAATTTAATATGGAAGTTTACCAAATATTAACAGTAAACAGTATAGTTGAAGTAAAGCTATCGTTGGATCAAACAAGCAAAAGTTAACTCCATTATTTCCATGGCTTTCTAGTTCAGTGGTTACCTGAATGATCTTTAAACACTGCAGATTTCACCACCCCAGCTTTGCTTTAACTATGCATGAACAGCTGTGCATGGATGTCACAGTGATATGATATTATGATTATGGTTATTATTAGTGCTGTCAGCCTTAATCTCGTTAAAATGACGTTAACGCCATAACTGCATTAACGCGGCAAATCTCCGCCCGTTAAAGAGCTAACCGGGCTAATGTGTTGATGCCATGCAGCCCCATGGTAACTCGCTAACGGAGATCTGTCGCGTTAATGCAGTTATGGCTTTAACGTCATTTTAACGAGATTAATGTTGACAGCGCTAATTATTATATTAACTGCTTTATATCTTATCTAATATTATTTTATCAGCTATATGTTGAGGGCTGGCTAGCATTTAATTATGATCATTTAATGCTATAAGTGTGCTTAACACTTAAATGTATAATAAACTGCAAAACAAGATTTGTTTTTAAACTTGAAATCTCCATCAAATTAAATTTTGGACACATAAAATATTCTGACAATAATCATTAGTGTCTTATGTGCTAAAAGTTCAATTGCCTGTCTAGGAATTCATAAAAAAAATAATCCAAATGATGAATATGAATACATTTTCCAAAGCCCCTCTTCACAGCAGTCATTTTGACATGACAAAGTGGGACAGCACAGGTGTCTCTAATGATGTTAATGAGGGTTTTGTTCTATCTGCATGCAAGCCGTAATCAATGTGATTAGTCACACCTGTGTTCGAGAACTAAAAGGTCCATTCGACAGACGAACTACTGGAAACAATATGTTTCTTGTACATGTGTTAAACTCATACTAATAGGGAGTCTGCACAACCATCATTGTGCACAATTAAATTCAAACAGTGAACTTCCAATATGCAAATCTCATTTTTGAGTGCAGATGTGCTTTAGAAGTAAATATAACTACGTGGTCAAAGTTTCTGTGAGCCACTCGTAAAGGTGAAACCCAAACAGCGTGAGTACATAAACAAAGTAATGTAACTTGCACACAAATGCATGACTCACCCTCCTCTGATGTAATCCAGGAAGGTGTGCTCTGACTCTACACTGAATGACAACAAGGATACCTGAGAGAGAAAAAAAGGCCCCAAAAGATTAACTCGTCCTTTTTAATTAAACAAAATTTACCAATCTACACATTAACACTGACCTCTCAAAATGACCTATCCATGCAAAATGATTGCGTTGCCGAAGCAGCGCCTTCGAATTACAATCACTGAGCGTCAGTGTGCCCGTGGACGGATGGATGATCAGCGTGATGGATAGCTAGTCACAAATTTTAATTACAGAGTCACAGTATATGCTAAGAGCTGTAGCAAAGCCGCGGCTCATTTATGAACTTCTGTCACTATTCTTCAGTGAAAGGACACAGACACAAGTCCCTTTTATTCATCTTCACAGACTTGAATAATCATCCCGTTTGAGGTCATGGGAATGTTTTCCCGTCTACTTAAATTCACTGTCTGGATCATAAGCTCAGAGACTGGGAATAGAACAAAAACATTTAACAGAGTTCATGCAATCCACTTAGTGGAAACTTCCTGCTGAATACAAAAGAGAAGGCAGGCAGGGGTGTGAGTGCACAAGGAGATTTGCTCTTACTGTATCTCAGACTCACCGTCCCAGAGTTGATGTATCTCTTCTTCTTTATTTTCTTCTTGGCATTCACCACCTGGTATGAAGGCAGAATGGGAACGAAGGATAATGATAATGTAAACTTGCAGCACAATTCTTTTTATCCACCCTTGGGCAAGTAATAAAAACATCTTTGTCCTCCTACTCTATGTCTGTAAGGGTAATGGAGCATAGGGAGTGAATCCAATAACTGTAGCAGGTGAGAATGAGATACCATTGATCATGCCTTCGAGCACAATGCAGATAATTCAGAGGGATTTTTATAAGCATAAGCAGTCTACTGTAAATTGTACATGCATGCTGCCAGCTGTGGTGCTTATAACCACATACAGAATGAGTGCAAGTGCACAGTTATGTGCAGTGGGGGCAGATGCATACAGCCAGGTCCAAGCTTTTGGATAGTGACACCATTTTTGTGCTTTTGCCTGTATGCACCACCACAGTGGAAGAAAGGAAATGAAGCTCAAGATTGACAAAAAAATTGCTTCAAATTTTCTGCATAGTCCCTCCATTCCCATGGCATCAAAAGTAATTGTACAATTAACTGGTAAATTAAACTGATAAAAGGTATGCAGATGATTCCAAAATTTGCATTTGGTAATTAGCCTGAGAAAACAAAGGCAAGCGATCAGAGAGAGCAGAAAATATAGGAGTGGCCAAGACAACAATCTGGCTAATTCTTAAAAGGAAGGAAAGCGCTGGTGAGTTCAAGCCTGGACAACCATGAAAAATAACTTAAACTGAATGATCTCAGAAGTCCTTTCACAACCTCTAGCCAAATCAAGAGCACTCTCAACTGGGGTAGGCGTGTCAGAGCCTGCAATCACGACAAGTCTTCATTCATGTAACAACAAAGGGTTTAGCTCAAGCTGCAAACCACAGGTAGCACTCAAGAACAGAAAGATCAGATTACACTTTGCCAGGAAATGCCTTAGAAAATCTTGCCCAGCTCTGGAACAAGAAGGCTCTGGAGACAGATGAAACCAAAATTAACTAAGAGCGCCGAAAAGGAAAGAAGCAGCTTGTGATCTAAAGGAAAACACATCATCTGTCAATCATGGTGGAGGCTGTGTTTCAGCACGGGGATGCATGGCTGCCAGTGGAAGTGGGTCACTAGTGTTTATTGATGATGTGACTGCTGATAAAAGCAGCAGAGGCGACAGAGCTGCACTTTCTGCTCAGTTTCAACCAAATGCAGAAAAACTGACAAGGCAGCGCTTCACGGTGCACATGGACAATGACCCGAAACATGCAGTGAAAACAGCTTAAGAGCTTTTTGGCAAAGACATTAAATATTTTTAGATGGCCTAGTCTTTCCCCCGATTTCATCCCAAGTGAGCATGTTTTTCACTTACTGAACACAAAACTAGCCAAAAAGAAAAAAGACAGAGCTCCCTGAATAAGCAGCGACTGAGCGAGGCTGACAGAGCATTTCAAGCAAGAAAACCTAGCACTTTGAGATATGCATAGGCTGTAGCCTTCGGTATGTTTATATAGCTGACATTTTGTATTAAATTACTTTGTCCAGCTACATATGCTGTGAAAATAGAGGGACTAATAAAAAAGTCTGTAATTCCTAAACAGTTGGCTTGCTTTTCTGGTGACCTGGTGTATGGTTAGAGGTTATACGCTGCACTTCAATTAGATATTGGCTGCTTCATTTCAAATCCTATGTGGTGTTTTACAAGGGCATGAGTGCAACACTGTGCAAAAACCTATAGACTTCACTAAAAACAAAAAATTGGGAAATACTCGAGTGATATCCAAGGCGAGCAGAGTGATTACAGCCTTCAGTGCATTAAATTAAAGTTACATTTAAGCTTGCAGCCAAAAACCTGTATGCAACAGTGAGCAAGGTCAAATATCTGCACTGCTCATTCTAAAGGTCTGCACACAAACACAAAGCGTGAGCCTGGAGGAAGCTGTGCAGGATAATAAAGTAAAAGGCATCCCATTCTACCCTCCTGTCGTCTCTCTTCTCTACTCTTCCTTTCTGGTTCTGTACTTTCTGAAAGCGCCCCCTGAACTCGTCTTACAAAAATGATGCCTCACAGCGTTGTGACCATCACTCAGCCGCTGCAATGTTCACGTTACGTCACAAAGGAATCACATTCAGTTACAGCGTCCTGTACTGGCATTAGCCTGCTGTCGTCTAATGTTTACAAGCTTTCTGCATGTCACGTTGAATATACAGAAATATGCAAAAAATGTGGCATGTGACATACTGAATTTCTTTATTTCTCCATAATGAGCAGGTGGTGTTATGTCATTTTTGTCCACATCATAAAAGTTTTTTGAGGTCTCTGACCTTACCTGTGTTTTATATATAGAAAGGTTTGGTGAAGGGTAATGGATGCGCATTCTTATGCTGTGTCAGCAGTGTAAAAGGGCACCGTCTTTCCTAACCTAACTCATCAGCTTTTCCCTTACTCTCTACCTTTACTGGCCTTATTCTTTTCTTTGAGTGCTTCTATGACTGATTCAGAGGCTAATGTAATATGGCAAGTGTTTTAATGAGCAGGGACCTATTCAGACTTTCTGAGTGCTATCCAAAGAAAGGAATTAGTAACATAGTTCTGTCGCATTTCCATTTGTATTCCCACCGCAGAAGCACTCTTCCCCAGTCGATCTATGCCACCACTTAACCTTTGAGAGGCTTAATAGCGGGTAGGGTGAGGACAAACAGGGGAGGCTAGTTGTTAATCTTGAACAGCCACAACTTTGCTCAAACAAGTGAGACCTGTAGAACTTCCTGTCATGAAACAAGACCTTGCCGACTATAAAGGGCACGCTGATTTGTTCTCAGACTGAGGCAGGTTTCTCACACTAGCATGCACAAACGAAGCTGAGGTTTATTTTTGTGCCATCAGAATCATTTTGTGGCACAGGTGCTTCCAAGGTTCATTCATTAATAATTCGCACATAGCTTTGGCCGGTCACATTCTGCACGATGTGCTGAATTTCATGTGAAACTCGTGCGTTTGTCATAGTGGGCCAGCACAACTAAATGGCTGCTTCAGAAAGTGATCTGCATTCTACTTCAAAGCAGCTTAAAGCAAACGAGCTCCCATACAGCAGTCAACATTTGAGTTTTTACATAAAGGTCCGCTGCTCTGAAGGTGATGATGGTATTGGTCGATTTTATCTCCGCTCACCTCATACACATTCAGCTGGTTCTGACCCCGACACAGCTCTTTGAAACTTGTGGTGAATTCACCGATGAAATCATGGCTGGTGGAAAGGAGACAAAAACGTCATCACAGCCTTGACTGGTGGAAGATAAAAGGATGTAAAAACATGACTTGCACCACAAACACATAACCATCGATGTGTACTGAAAAAAAAAGTAACTATAATTGAGTAAAGACAGTAAAATAGTGTAGTCTATTAGGGATGAAAAAAAAGAGGGTGACAAAAATTTGATAAATTTTCTCTTGCGCATGTGTGTGCACACGCCTCTGTGTGTATCAATTACCTCCCATCTCTGTCCCAGTCATACACCTCCACCTTGATTGTCCTAGGAAGCACATCAAAGAGCAGAAAATGTGTTTGTTTCCTTGTGTGAACATATTTATGCCTTGCGTGAGCTACAAACTTAATATTCTTGAGGAGAAATGTTACAAAGAGCATTTTGGAAGTGACGAACCAAGTTACTTAAGCTCATTAATAGTTACTGAAGGCTGAATTAAAGCCATCAAAGAGAGCATGCTCTGTGTTTTGCATGCAAAAGACACAAACATCTTTCTGGAGATCTAATGGTGACAACATTTGTTTTCTCTTTGAAGCTATACTGCGTGGCAGCCTGAGTCATGTTAGGTTTTCAAAATATATTAGCTGATAATTAAGCACCAGTCTCAGTAATTGCCAACATTTAAGCAAGACTGACAATAATACAAATTCACAGAGCTTATTGGGTTTCTGTCTGCTTAATTTGTGTATAAAAAAATATGGTGCGGATTAATAACTAGCATTAAATATTTAAATGAATTGTTTTTGTGTATCTCACAGAGTAAAGAGCTGGGCGACAACACCAACAGTTTAGGTAAAGCATTTTCTCCCCACATGCCTAAGACAGAAAAGTAACCTCTTGGGAAATAGCATATTTTGCAAGTTCCCAAAATAAGTCGGTAGGAGAAAAAAACAAATGAGCAAGCCTGAGAGAATATAGGCAGAATGAGGAAGATGCCTCCTCTTTTCTTCTCAGACTGATGGAAACTAGACTAGCGGCTTGCCACCCCCATCTTCCCATCAGCTGCTGCTGTCAGTCACTTGTCAGAGGATCCAAGAGGCAGATAAGTATCTGAGGGTTACTCTGTTATCCTGACCTGAACTAATTGTGTCTGCACTATTTTTCCCAGCTAACAAATGTCCAAATCGTGTAACGCACACAGAAAGGAGACTTCCTCTAATGGTCTGTGATGAACTCATCACTTGTCTCCCTGTAAACCAACCAGATTTTCAAAGTCAGAGTTAGAAAACTTTGCAATCTTGACTAGTATGAAAAAAACAAATGATTCTTGACACTCAGGGCCACTTGTGACAGATGATTTGCCTGTGATGAGTCAGCATCATTACAATCAGCAGAGTTGGGGGCAGCTTGATCCTCGAATCAATTTCATTTTAGTTTCTGAAACCAGCGTTGTGTTGGAGTGGAAATGGGAGAGAATTCACTTTCTGATCGCTGTCGAAGACAAATGATTGCAAGAGATTTATCAGATTCTCATGAGGGTGAAAAATGTGATTGCAGAGAGACAGTCAATACATCATTATTAATATATTGTAAATTTTGCTGTATATTTGCAGGAGAAAAGGGAACAAGAATGAAAGACGGTAGTACAGAAAATACAGCACAGACCACCCTGTCTGTGCATTTTACAGGAGTCCAAAAGAAAAGCCTGTGGGGGAGAAACCAGGCCATTTCTACTTATACAATTTAAAGAGAAATAAAAATGTCATGATTTGAAAAGTATTGGATGAAAAGACTGATAAATTGCAACAGGAGGTCTCCAGTATAGATCTCGGAAACTGTAGATATTTTAAAAGAAAAGCCGAGAGACCCTAAATGGCTGCAGATTTCTCTTGTCATCAAAATCCTCAAAGGGAATCAGGATACTTTCATGCTTCTGCTCCATCTGTCTGACCCAATTAGCTTCTCCGGGCAGGTGAACAGAGACAGGATTGAAAGCAGCGAACCTTCACTGACACCCAGTGTAGCGGAGGCCATGGTTTGACATGTTCTTTGATGACTTCTACACACTCACACGGCTGTCTGGGTCTAAACATTTTCCTGCTTCTGCACACAAACACGCACATAGAAGGGCTCCTGTGTTGTTCCAGCCACCTGTCAACATCTTTAGACCGACTCTCCCTCTCCTCTCGCTCTCGTTTTTCGCTCGCGTTATTTTATCTTCCTGCCAAAACTCTTCCTGCTCCTCGGGTATTCTGCAATGCCCTTCACTCTGAAAAGATTCAGATAAGCTAGAAGTTGCCACCAGAGAAACCAATCAGAAACCCTGCAATGCTCTGAAAGGCTCTCGGTGATTGTGGAGAAATCAATAAAGAGCCAGGCAAGGTGGCATGTAGTGCTAGTCAGCCTGTAATAATTGTCTATTTCAGCAGCGGATAGAATAACATTAGAAAATCAATTTGCTCTAAATCTGATAGCCCTGATCCACTTTGTAAGAGCTACACCACATATTAAAACTCTGCACCGCTTTAATTTCTCCTTGAAAAACAAACTCTGAGTGTGTGGGAATATTTGTTTGTCTTCATGAGACTCACCTGTACATCATCAGTCAACCTACCTGTCATAGTCTCCATTGCAGAGCGCTCTGACAGGGATGGAGAAGGGCTCCCACACGGGGTTCAGTGTGTTCTTCACCACCTCGGTCTTGTGGCAGATAGTGAACCTGGAGATGCAGTTAAAACAAACACCTTAAAACACTTTAAAAAGAAATCAGTGAGAAAAATCTTCTCACATCTAAAGCAGAAAACTGCTTTGCCTTGAAACCATCTCTGCATGAATTCATCGGTATGCAACTGAGTTCAAGGGGTCTCGATCTTATTTCTAATTTTCTCAACCTTGCTTCCCTTCCTCTTGGAGCTTCGTGCCCTCCAGCCCGGCTTTGAAACGCCAAAACAGAAGACCTACTGAGACGCAAATGCGAAAGACAAACTCACGTGCCATCCTCATTACTTCTGTAGAAGACCATGAAGGGGTCCGACTTTCCAAAGAAGTCCTTTTTATCCAGTTTGTTGGCACAAAATTGCATGGTGGCGTAATCCTACAGACAAAGGAGGAAGGCAGTCAGAGAAATGGAATGACGGAAAAGTACAGGACATTTTAAATCCATGCTACTGGCTGTGTTTGCCTCCCGATGTTTGTGTACACATGCTGTGTGCCAAGATATAAAAGCACTGAAGCACCAACTAAAAGCAAAGTGCTGACTGAATCTTAATAAGAGGAGAGCAAATCCAAACAGTGGGCTCTAGTTTCAAAAACCTGCAAATGCATTCATTACCATTTCTTTATTATGCAACACCTGCATAACAATGTAGATGGAACATGGGAAATGAAATTCAAAATACCTTATGCTGTATAAAATAACAGAAACAATAAGAGTAACCATACAGAGGCACATAAATGGATCTTAACACCCTGCACACGGAGAGGGAGGGGCCTGTGTACAAAAGCATGTGGAGGGTGTGAGTGCAGCTAATGATACATTAGAAAGGCTGGTATTATCATAATTATACTCATAAAGGCAGCATTTCAATGTGTACTGCCACATCAAAGACAAAGAGCATGCTCCATAATGTTCTTGATTCCAGTTTGGCTCCCTGTGGTCACTATATAGTACAATAATGAAGCTGCATAATGGGCACACTGGACAGGTAAATGTCCACATCAGAAGAAAAGCTCTGCAAAGTGTTCTCCATCAGCATCTCAATCATCATCTTCACCTCAATGATATTCAGACCTTCTTAACAGCTTTGTACCCCCCCAAATGTACATCATATGTAAATCGGGGGTCTTATTATCACATCTTAGAGTCTGTTAAAGTTTTATGCCAGAAGACATTGAAGCTTTCAAGGAGCAAAAAGAAGAGCTGTCTTTACCCAGCTGGGCTTTTAGGGTTTGAAGTGCCGCTATTAGATCTAAACCAGCATGGTGCAGGGCAGGGCCTCTATTGATTGCTTTGACCCACATCAGTCGGACACGGTCTGCCACTGACCTGCCTCTCGCTAACCCCCAACAACATCACTTTTTGCCTTGGACACAGCACTACCACGGAGCTACTACATAATTCAAAGTACAATAACTCCTCGAGTTTTCTCCTTAAGAGGGGGATATTATGCTCGTCCTCATTTTCTGCCAGTACAAAAGATGGCATAAAAGAAGAGGATGAAAGGTGGGCGTAGCTACTTTGAGCGCACGGGTTTCATGCGGCAGATAATCTTCCATTTTAAAACATGGTATGACCAAGATTTTCATAATAGACTTAATTTTCTATTCAGTATGATCTAAAATGATTGAGTGAGTCCATAAACTTAGCAAGAAAGTATTTACAGAGGCTACATCAGAGAGCTGTATGTCCATAGACTTCTATAGGAGCAGAAGACTCTTTGCAGCCACAGCTATTGCTGTTTAGTAACCTTCAGATAGAATGACATTTCACCGGCGTCATATTTCCACACTGGAAGCTATGTACTTTTATTTAGTCCACTCTTCTTTTTAGCCAGCCCCTTGAACAATAGGCAGGTTGGAGTCCTGCATATACAGTTAAATAAGAGTATTCAACAAGGTCCAATGTTAAATAAACAACACTTATTTTGAACTATTTGAAATAATAGAGTTACTCCTTTAGAGTCCAAAAAAATTAAATTGTTGTGCTGGAACAATTTAAAGAATGAGCTAATCTGATTACACCACAGTTTGAATCCTTCCACTGTGGTGGAAATGTTGAAGCAGGTGAAGAGTAAAGCTATGATTAAAACAGTCAGCGCTGGCAGCTAAATGGGTTGCTATATATCCATTTTCATTTCCTACTGTCATTTTCAGTTATTATCTACCTTTCTATCCAGCCTGCAATATCTTTGCATTTTCTACCTGCAGTGCGTCAAGCTCTCCCTCTGTGGTTTTTTCACAAGAACATTTAATTTTCCAAGGTGCTGTTTGGTGCATTAAAACTAACACTTCATGTTGGGAGAGTTTGCTTAGGTCAGATATGAAAGCCCTTAAAAAAATAGATCCGTAGTATAACTGTCCTGCTTAACCCTGACACAGCTTCTACAATTACACTATCATGGCAGCACAGTGCCCTAAGCCTTCATTAGGCATAGATAACACATACCCACATCGGAGCCTAGCAGTGTTCTCTCATTAAGCGAGGAAAAGGCAGAACATTCATTTCAGCCACTGAGGTTTAGGAGCAGCAGGGGAATAGTGAGTTCAGTCTACATCCTCCTACCCGTTTCTCTGCTCTACCAAGATATCACCGCATGGGGTAAGTGGCAGAGCAATGCACACTGCCACTTACAGAGAGTGGGGCTGGTCTTTTCAAAGAGATACAAAGCAATGCAGACAGTGCTTGAATTCATGTTACATAAGCTTATGACATCCTTGGGATTGCAGACTGTAGTGAATCACAAAATGAATCATAAGCCAGTGGATTATATGAACCAGAAATTAACACAACTGCTTTGTATGCTTCGCACATCACTCCATTCATCCGAGCATTCGTCTATTATGACTGTAAGCCTCAGGTGAAGGATTTTTGTCAATGTAAGGATGAGCATTATGTAAGCACAAAAAAGAACATGAAATCTTCGGACTACAGTGATAAAGTGAAGAACGTTTGCTTGATAAATGAAAAATGTTAGTGTAATCAGGGTTTAATGTTACCAGAGCTATTTTAAATTCATTCAAGAGGTTTTGTGTTATTTTATTTCATTTAATTTACTTGATTACTTTTTCCATACTCATAGGACATGAGGCTGTTCTGTACAGACTAAAAAGCCTCTTTGTAGAAAACTCAAGTTTTATAAATAAAATCGACACATTGTGAACAATTGTGATAGTCGTACTGATAACCAGGACTGAGGTTTACAGCTTCCATATGTTAAATGTTGTGTGGTTTACTTTTATTTAAATCAGACAGAGCTGGAGCTGGACCGTGTGGAAGATGTGAAGCGAGCCAGCCACTGCTCTGCACTCCTATGTGCCAGAGGCAACGACAGCCAAGAGGAAGCCTTTGATCCATGCAGAGGCTGTTGCTCTGTCTAATGATACCTGGCAAATCCACCACGAAGGTGAGAGCCAACCCAGTTCTCGATTCACAGTCCCTGCAGAACTTCCCCAGTCGATTCTCCCTCTGCTCGTCTCACTTTCCCCAAACAAGAGTTGCAGTGTTTACCTCAGGCGATGCAGCAACTCAGCTGCCTCCATTTATTGGTCACAGGTGGATTATAGAATAAACAACAACCAGATGGATGGTGGCAATCCAAACTGTTAGAATTCACAGGTGTGGTGTTGTGCTGACAGCGCTGTCTTCGGAGTTATGCTTTTAGTACGTCGTTGCTTTCATTTGCCTGTTCTTTTCTCAGACCTGACACGTTTCAGTTCAGGGTTAAATTCTGTGTAAACAGGGCAGGTCTGCGGTGACATGTCTAGTCGGCGTCTCTCTAATGGAGTCTGGGAGAAGGGAAATCATCATTTGTACCAGTAACGATCATTTGCATTTATATTACTGAATCGCCTCTTGAAGAGGTGCTTTGCAGCGATGATGCTAACTCCTATCGTTCGCAGATCCAATGCACCTGATGACTCACAGCAGCCCTCCAATGACTGTGAGCACTGACACTTCAATCCAGCAGCGCAGAATCAGTAATGGTTATCGTGGCGGTTTCATTATCAGCATGTCTTATCAGTCTCACTCTAACAGGAGACTCTTTATTTGTCAGGGAATAAACAATAAGAAAAAAAAACACCTAGTCAGGTACAATGATTGTTAAACAAGGTGCTTTTTTAAGCTAAACAAGTATGTCAGGAAGTTAGAAACCACTGAATCACTGCTTACATGTATTAGGGAATCATAAAACATTTACAGAGAAGCTCAAGGGCTTTTTGTTCAGCCTCTGAGGGAGGCCGGTTGTTCCGGTCAATAAGTCCTGCTCCACTGGCAGCAGTATAATGTGATTATTTACTATCTTCATTTAGCAGTGTGGAGAGAAAGTCAATGGGCATTAGTGGACACAGGTTATTAACGCAGACTCATGGATTAACGCACACTACATAGGAGCAAGTGCCTGTTTTAGTGATTGAAATGAAGGCGGTCTCATTAAATAGCTATTCAAACTCATAGCATATCCACTATGTACACAACTTCCAAATGGCAAACGCAATTGCAAAGTAACACGGCATATCCTGCTCGTTTAATGGGGACAGTTATGGCACAATATATCTCGCTGGAGTAAAGGATATTAAATATCCCACTTCACTTCAGCGGACTCGTGAACATTGCTAAACATAGATAATGGAGCAATTCCATACAACGCAGGCGATCTCACAGTGACATGTCACAATTTAACAATTCGCTCATTTAAAGTCAGATGTAATGATGCTTAAGGGTCGAGTTCACATGAGACAAGTGAACACTGCAAAACATTTACTCTGACACTTAAAGTGTAAACAGTTCCAAAAACAAAAAAAGTACTATGATGGTTAAAACTTTTTGGACTTACTCGGCAGTTTCCAAGCTCCTCCGCAGACAAGATAATAGTTCCACATTTCTTCCCGGGTATACCACTGTGAAAACAAACACATATCCTTCACTCATCCAAGTAAAACTTTCACAGCGATCCATTTTGACCATTTTTTAGATGTTAGTAGGTTAACACTTAGAGGCATTGTGTTGCATTTTGCTATACTAATCCATGATGTCAGTAAACAGCAACATTGTCAGTAGTTCTAGCATCCTCTTTTGTAAAGTCCACTGAGTTCGGTTATCTTTGGAAAAGAGGTTGAAGTATCTAAGTGGAGCTGAAACGCTTTTATGTGCCTTTCTATTCTACAAGTTTGATTTCACACCTTCTGAGCGATAGAAGAGGAAGACCACAGATAAGATTCATGGATGTAGTGAAGGAGGACACGCACAAGGTTGGAGTGGCAGAACAGGACACTAGGGATAGGGTGAGATAGAGGCAGATGATTTCCTGTGGCAACCCCTAAGCAACCAGCCATATAAAGAAGAATAGATATACCTTTTTGGGAGACAGAAGTGTCGATAATTAGAAATATTTATGTTTCTAAGATTCCTTGTTGTTTGAATTGTACAATCAGGCTTCATTTCTGGCTTATTTTCACATCCAATTGTATTTTAAATTCAGTAAGGCCATATAGAATTGCAATGTTAATTTAGTATGACAGTTTGACAGCTCTAATGAGCACATTATTCCTTTTTCTCCACCTTAAGTGAATCAAAAACAAGTTATAAATATAGGCTCCCAAGTTTTCAGAACAGTGTGATATCAGACTGCTGAGAAGCCGAGCTCTTCTGATTCCCGATTGCCAGCACCATATTGAGACTTTAAAGCTGCAGTTGTTTACCACTGATTCACGCTCCGGCAGATGATCAAGACATATCGCAGCACAAGAGGCGCTCTCTGCATGTCTGTGTTTCCATACATCACCTCTTCACTAAGCTGCCAATCCAGTGGCTGATTCTAACAAAAATAGAGACAGCGCTGCGCCACAGTTTGTCCTAAATGTTATTTGGCTGTATTTTTTGAAGCGGAACAAAATGACTTTTTTTTTTTTCTGATATCCAATCTAACCAACTCTCAGCATCCACTGAAGCTGTGAGAAGAAGGCAGAATCCATTCGACCCAACACAGAGCAATACACCATATCTGTTTTCCAATCATACAATAGCATTCCAGCTGTTACAGCTCCCATCATCCTTCTGGATAAAAAAGGAAATTACACGAGTGTCCTGCTGTGGCCTTAGCTGGAGACCAGTCATTAGAAGGTCAGACTTCCTGTGACAGACTTGTTCATCAAGCTGTGATAGTTGATCTGAATATCAGTACTAATAGATACATACTGCTAAGCGAGAGGCAGCCTTTGACTATAACAGCAAAAGTTCCTTTATTCATAACATCAATCTCAAGCACAAACCTGAGAGAACTTTCACAACTCGATTATATCAGAGAACCCGAGCCTGCCTGCATAGGAGATTTCTGTAATGTTTTTAGGACATATGGTACGAGGTGTTTTCCATTAATCTCAATCAGGTTTGCCAGGACTGCATCACAAGAAGTAAAACTCTATAAAACCAGTTGTCATGCTGTGGAGGAATAGTTCTCCAGGCTTCTCTTGTCTTCTCAGGCTTCTTCCACTAAGACCATTTCAGACTAGACTTCAGTAAACAGTAGCTAGATCAACTGAAGAGCCAAATGCTCCTCTCAGGTCTTTGCCAGATTTTTCTTATTTCCTAAGAATATGATTTGTTGTTTATCTGAGGTAGATAGTTTTTTGGGGGGGCCTGTCACTACTTTTGCCCTCCACTTTTTCAGTTTCTCCAAATTTCTTAAGGACACTCTGCAAACCAGAGATTTGCAGAGTTTTCAGCTAATGGTTCTTCGGGAATCACCTTTCAGCTAAAGAAAGGAACAACGTCTGTGTTGTTGCAAAAGCCTGTTAGTAACAAAGTGTCTAAAGATTAGATTTTGTCTGTTTGCCAGTTTGTCTGAGATTTAAAGACAACACTGGTTCATCCCTTGAGTTAGAATATCCATAGGTCAGCGTCAAGTGAAAAAAAAAGTGCTCAGATGCAAGCAATAGACTTAAAATGAGTGAAAAATTAGCCAATGCTCAAAAACAACTTTGAAAGACCTTCAGCAAGCCTAGACAACTATTGCTCGTGACATCTTTACATTTAAAAAAGTCCAGCTCCTGGGTACTAAAATATAAAGAAATGAGGGTCTGAGAGACTTTTGCATAGTACTGTACCTCAACACAAATCCACTTAGCACTGAACTGTGGCTGCTGCATCTGCTTTAATGAGGCAAAAGGAAAAACTGAACTCTCGAGGAGCAGGTCTGCTTAGTTTTCGGGCTTTATCTTGGAGGTCCACAGAGACCAGTCTCAGGGTGAATTAACTGTCCTTGAATTATTGATGCTTTACTCCAAGTCACCACCGTGCAGTTTGATGGCGCCTTGAAAAGCGAGTAAAGCTCTAACCAATGATGCCAGTAAACCCTGCACGCTCCACAGGTCATATTATCTCCCTGAGGTCACAATAATGTTAGATACTCCTATTAAACCAGGAAATGAGATCCAGCAATTGGTAAAATATCAGCTCCAGGCACGTTAAAATGCACCACCCTGCTCTAATCTCTGCTGCAGAGAAGAGAGCAGGTACCAAAAGGGCAATGGTCTTTTAAATCAGGTATGCATTATTGAGTGTGCAATTTCTCCTGACAATGACTAGTTAACGTGAAGAGCAAGCAAGCAAGCACTGAATGGATAAATACAGTTCCTACCAATTATCGGTCGAACGTGACTTTGTTTTTTTTTTCTCTAACTTTTTCTGCTCCGTGCTGCGACGTGACTGCAGGTGACACAAAGTGTCCTGCATCAGGAGGCTTCATTCTCTCAGCACTCATATACTGATGGTTTTTCAGTGGGGAAAACACTTTGATGATGAAATTATGTGAAATGTTTGGCTGTGGTCCTTCTTTCCTGTAAATCTGCAATGAACACAGTCTACAGTCTGTCAGCTGTGGGGAACCAAAAGGATTTAATCAAGGTGGTCGTGTAAGTGCAAAACACATTTGTAACATCTGAATTTTTAAACGAGTCCAGTACAACAAGATGAAGCTATTTTGTGATGTTTCACAGCCTGGCAATCCCCAGCAACAATTTGAGTTGAGACCTTCACTGTTTCAAGTTACATCATCATGAATATGCATATCAATACACAGTATTACCCTTAATATGTTTTCTAGCACACAGATGGCTCTGTTTTACAGTAATTCCTGGAGGTGAGGTTGTTCTAGATACATGGCAAAAGTCAAATAGTTGGCTTAGTAACCAAAACTGTTTTCATACTTCTAACAATGGGGAATGACGCAGAGAGAGAACTCTTTTACAGAAGGAATAATAGCATTTAAATTTAGAGTTAAATAAAGTCTTAATGTGGACAACTTGTTCAGAGAAGGCTGGCAGCCTGTTAATATAAAAGGCTGATTAATGCAATATGGTAATACTCCTGCATCATAGCAATACAGGTGAGTAGTGACTGCGCTAACCGCATGCTAAGTATGTATGATGATCCTTTCCACCATTCGTAGTCCTCCATAATTCATCCAGTCACTTACAGGCTTCCCTTGGCACTCAGCAGACACAGTACCATAAGGGCCTGACCAACTAAATTCTAGTTCAGGGTGTGCACTGATGTTGCCTGGAAACCTCAGCAGGACTAATTTTTAAAGTCAGATTAGCATCATGTCTGCTGTTTCTCCTTTTCAGCAGAATCCCCCAGGATCAAACAAAACTTCATGAAGAAGAGAAACAAATAGAGACAGAAATGAAATAGCGCCTTGTAGCACAGCAGCTTCCTTTACCCAGAAAGAAACAGAGGCAAGAAGTGCTGTCATGCTCTTAGCTCTGAAACAGAGGGTTAGTTACAGCTGCCTTGACAGAACCCCTGTTTGATCAACTGAATGGAGAGAGATCAAGCAGCATATTTCAACATTACTACAATTACTTGGCCAAAGTTTTTGATACTGCTGTTCTGCAGAATACCAATGTGAGTACTGGGTGTCTCTATTTGCCAGGGAACCATGTATGCGAACCATTTATTCCTCCGAAACGCAAGCATCAGAGATTATTAGGCATGACATATTATAATATGGATATTCAGGCTCAATGTATGGCCTCTATAATTTCCCATCTAGAGGCAGTTGCTGTCATGAAATAGTGATTCACAATCCCTGTATTCTCCATTGCCTATCTGTGCGGAGGTCGGGTGGATGGAGGATGGTGAGATTAAAGTCCGAAGAGGGAGAAGGAAGCAATTGTTGATGCCGTTCACATTAGGTCATTAGGATGAGGGATGGTCTTGATATTTAACGACAGTGCAACGTGTCACGCATAAGAGAGTGAGAGAGGGTTATCTGCTCAACAACATGAGTGAGAGTCCTAGAAGAAGAAAGCGATTTTTTTTCACACTGCAGTTTCTGCAGGGTGGGTCTGCTTTTTTTTTTTCCTATGACGCATAATGGCTGCACCGCTATCGTGCAAAGAAGTGTTATTTTGCAATTTCACACCTTAACGGCAATTAATCACTTAAAAAAATTATTCAGTAAGGTTAGGTGCGAGCACAGCAAGAAAAAAAGGATCGGTTTAACTGCATTTCACTGCGACTGTCCAGGTCAGTGAATTTAGTAAATCTGCCTGGATGACAAGGGGATTGATATAAATTAACAAATCTAACGAGTTCCAGTCGAGTCAAAGGCTAGCAGGGATGGGTGGAAGGCAGATAATCGGGCTCTGTGCCACTGTAACCATATGGGGCAGTGGGCATATCATAGCTGAACAGAATTAGCCAAGGTTGCCAAAACTCTTTGTGGGTTTAAATGGGATTATACCACTAATCCCTCTGATCTTCATATACCGATAAGAATCCATAATCCTTCACCTTCCCAAGATTTTTTAAGAGGATGAAAAGTGCAACGACTTATTCAAAAGGGCACCAGAACACCCGCTGTATTTCTCAGACAGGAGCTCCTTCCTACAGGTATTGCAGGAGGAGATGCTGTTTGTGTTCAAGGCAGGTAGCCACAGGCTACCTGTGCTAAGCTCTTTGAGGCTCTGTCAGAATGAGCACAAAGCCGGTAAACAGGGCAAAAACTGTGGCACAGAAAAATGTCTAATAGATATTATTAAACCATCACAAGGAAAGAATGTGCTTACATTTTTACCGATGGAAACGAGACGCATGGTGCGAGACAACATTATCACGAACCTGCCATCCTTCGTTCCATTACTACTGCAGGCACGTGTTATTCACCAGGTACCAGTGACGGGTAAAGACCATCACCACAATCTCCCTCAATGGAGCTAATCGTGTTATTTATATAGTGACTAATTAAACAAGAAATTTGATTAAATTAAGACTGTATTCCATTTTATGAGTGTAGTGATGTAATGAGATTGGTGTTGACGTTTTGATTGCATAAATAACAGCGCAGACTTTAATTACTATAACAATCTTTGCTTTATTGAGATTCTGAATAAATGAGGCTGTCATCAACCACCTGCAAGCTAAAAGTCGCTTGTTTTGACAGCAAAAGAGAAGAAGAAGCTGTCAGTCAGAAGGAAACTTTCTCTCTCAGTCCAAAGGCAAAACCTGTTCATGACAGCGAGCTCACTCTAATCCCCGTGTTCTGCCAGTAACAGAAACTCTTCAAGAGAGCATAACGAGTCAGTTTCAATTTCCCCCTAGCAAGCAAAGAACATCTCTATATGAAACGCTAAGAAAGATGCCCAATTTCCATTGCTTTTATACTTGGAATGCATTTTATTGTACTTTTAAACTACTGTCGTGGCAGAAAAAAAAGAAAGTACACCCTCTGTCAGTTCAAGGTTTTACATATCAGGATATAATGAAAATTTATTTGATCCTAACCAGGTCTGAAAATTTGATAAATGCAACTTCAGATGAACAACAAAACACGACAGTTTCCACCATGTCATTTATTTTTTAACAAAAATTAAGCCAAGATGCAGACGCCGCAAATAAAAAACTAAGCAAACCTCATGGTTAAATAGTGTATTGAATCATTTTTTCAGGGATAATTTTAAGTAACTTGAAGTAATCACTTTATGTATGACTTTATCAGTCTTTCACATTGCTGTGCAAAAGTTCTGGCCCACTGTGTGGGCATTAGAGTATGCACAGCTCTCTTAAGGTCCTGCCACAGGTTGAGGTCAGGTTACGGTCTGGACTTTGCATGGATCATTGCACCACCTTGATTCTTTTCTTTTTCGCCTTTTCTGTTATAGATTTGCTGCTATGTTTGGGATCATTGCCATGTTGTATGACCCAATTTATGGCAAGCTCCAGCTGTCAGACTGCCTCTCATCTGACTGTAGAATATTTAAACAAGCTCAAATCATCACCACTCCACCAACACGCTTACAGTCGGTATGAGGTGTTAATGCTGTGGTTGGTTTTCTCCATACATGTCACCGTGTATTGTGGCCAGACATCTCCACTTCAGTCTCATCTGTCTAAAGGACTTCGTACCAGAAGCCTTGTGGTTTGTTCAGATGATATTTTGCAAACCTAAGCTCCGCTGCCATGTTCTTTTTATAGAGAAGAGGTTTTCTCCTGCAACCCTCCCAAACCAGACTTGTTCTGTCTTTTTCTAATTGTAAAGTCATTAACTTATACTTAAACTCAATTAGAGAACATGCTAACTGAGGCCTGTAGGGCCTGATGTAGCTACTGAATTCGATGCAATTTCTCTGAGCACTGCATGAGGTAAATTTGCTGGGATGTCCACTCATGGAAGGACTAATAATTGACTTGAATGTTTCCACTTGTGATCTTTATCTCTTTGTAAATGGCCTTATAAACATTCCAAGGCTGATGGGCTGCAACAATTACTTCTTTAAGATCTTTACTGATGTCTTTTCCTGTTGGAATCATGTTAACACACACCTGAATGCTTCAGACCATCAAATTATTCAATTAAACAAGCAGCACCTGCTTCTGACTTAGTTTCGTTACATAAATAATGATACAATAAATATGTAAATTACCCTTATTATCCCACAATACCTAAAACCATACCATTACGGGTGTATTTTCTATTTACCATGACTGTAGGTAATATCAACTCACAGCTCATTCTGCCCTCTGTTTTCCCTGCAGTGTTACTGTTGAGCCACCTTTCGCCCCCTCACCTAGCGCTGGGCACATGTAATGAAATTCATATGATGTTGCAGTGGGTTGCCCTGACCTCCTCTGATTGCAATCTGCGCACCGACAGATTGTTTTCAGCCTCTGAATAGATAGATCAGCAACACAGTGTGCCTTTCGGTTTGGTCTCTCACCTTTGCAGCAGACACAGCTTGTGGTCATAACAGAAATTAACACTGTCTGCTCTGACTGCAAAAGAAATCAGCTAAGCTTATCGGAAGAGTAAAAACCTCCACTGCCCTTGCCTGCTCTTGCACTTGAGGCCTCTATTAGTAGCGTTAAGACAAAAATCTATTGCCTTATTATCTGCAGAGCTTTAAGAGACAATACTTATAACAAGCACAGTATATATATAAATGAACCGTTTCCTTTCATCGGAGGCACAAAGCAGAAATTTTCCAAAGTCCTTGAAGAGTCATAAACAGAGCAATGTAGCTGACAATTTATCTGAATGAGTGGGAAGGCAAGGCAAACAAACAGTTTGTTGTGAGAGCTGCGCTGCAGGGAGGGGAAGCTTTTTGCTTCTTATGGAAGCAAAAATGGTACCTAATAAATCCCTGTTTCATCGGACAAAAAGGGTTCTTGTACACTCAGCACAGTTGGGGTTTTTATACATCTAAGCAGGAATACACATTATTAGAGAGGGACTCTTGTTAGTGCTCAGCCTTAGAGCCCAAATTGGCATTTAGCAAGGCAGCAGAATGGTCTAATTGTGTGTGATGCCCCGAGGCAGAGAATGCTGATTAGTATAAGCCGTCTAGAACAGTTCACCTCCCAATTAAGTAAAACAGACAAACACGGGGGGCTAAAAGTTAAAGAAACACTGTACCTGGTTGCATGTACCCATCTACAGTATCAGGAATAATTGGATTAGGGATTTTCAGTTTCACTAACAAATAAACTTCTCTCACTCCCACTCGTTATTTAAATCTGTGGTTTTATTTCATCTCAGAGGAAGCGCCGCCGTCAGCCATCTACATTAACCAACAACTTTGAAAGAACTGTGAGTCTCTGAAGTCAAGATGAGACAAGCGATGCCCTTTGCTTCAGTGTTCCTTGAGTAAATTTATGGTAAGTTATAGCACTCTGCGAGTTTACACAGCAGTTTGAAATAATATTGCGGGCATGACATTACGCATTTGATCTTTTAGTATACATTTCAACTGTTAACTTTGAATACAATATAATGCTGCATTTCATAATTAGCTTATGTAAAAAGATCCCTCTTAGAAACCATTTCATCTGTGGCTCTAACTAACCCGTCACCCAATCCATCCCTCGAGCAGAGATCGTATTGTCATAATGACATTAGAATGCAGAGACAACCTGAATAGGAAGCTATTTATTGGCTCCTCCAACAAAGAGACAATCATGTGTACTAAACCAGATGAGCCAAGCAGAGGTTCACAGACATATCTGCTGGCTATTGCAGGATTGGAGCCATTTCAAGTTCTCCCATGAAAGTCACCTGATACTTATGGCGTAAAATAACGCCATATACCTGTACTATGAAGCTCCTGGCACACAGTCATTGCGCTGATGTTAATGTGAGAGGAGATTTGGAGTTAAGTTACAGACCCTCTCCGTAACTTGACGTGGTCTGACACTTCATGGCAGGTTCCAACGCTTCCACTTTATAAATGTTTATAAAGGAAGACTGAATGGGCAGTGATTTTATAGTCCTTGGGCAATGGGACAGAAAACATGTGAATTCAAAGATTAAGAGGTGAGCCCAATACTTACTGTTTTAGATACCAGTTTTTAGATATTTTTAGAGTTTGTATATCTCTGGTTATTTTTGTTATTTTATTTTAATGTATGTTCTTTTATCAGTCTTATTTTTCACGTTGTCTGCCTCAGTGTTTGGTCCTCTTTTCAGCATTGCTGCTGACGAGAGCAGCTCACAGAGAGAGTGATGCAGCTTGAGGCTATCTCTGTGTGAATCAAGGACCCATTGTTTAGTAAATTACTATCAATTTCAACACTTGATCTGCCTTTTTTATAATTGCAAACAGCCTGTGTGCATATAAGACTGCAAAGCATTTAAGAGAAGGGGCTCGGCAACTACTGCTTACAAACATATTTGTTTCAGTGAAATAATAATCAGGTACAACGTCCTCAAACTTCAAGATGACACAGTTCTGCTCAAAGCTGAGATTTTTAGTACACTGAAATTAGTTGGACTGCAGTTACAGTTTAACACTGTGCAGTGTTTTTTCACCCTAACGTGCACTGATGTCCTGTGACCTTAAGGATCGAATGTAAGTCTGATAAAAACCTTGGATTTTAAGATCTGACCAGAGATTACGGATGAAAATTAGCCTTTTGAAAATAAACAAAAAATATTAGATGAGACAACATAAACCGGATGTCAACAGATATGAAAAGTTTGAAGTTTCAGAGATTTTTATCCTATTGCTGTTGTGCTAGATTGCATCAGTGTATTGCTGTTGCTGTATTGAATATCTGTTCAGTCCTAAACTCAATTAGAGAACTGACACCATGTTTTTTGATATGTTGAATTTTGACTTGTTTTGACAGAGAGATAACTTGGTAAATTAAAGGATTGCTGATTTGATGAAAGCAGAACTAAGCTTTATTTAAAAAAAAAACATATTCGCCGTTCACTGCTTATCTTTCAACATCTGCATTGCACTGTTGTGATCAGATATCACTTAACATGTGACAAATGCAATTTGATAAGTCGGTACTGATTAACAGATTAACATTTGTGGTGAAGTTTTTTTGCATTTGCAATAACATGACCTAGAATATCTGGGTGATGTGATTCAACATCATATACACTCAAACCAGTCTGGGTTGATGAGGCCCTGGCTTGTGTCCCAGTAGCACTACTGCATGGAACATTCCTCCTAATCCAAAGCCAACAGGAGGCTCTTTCTTTCACTTTTTCTCAGCCCCTGTGATGTTGAGTAGCATGTAAATCTTGCACAGTGACCAACCTGTGAATCCTCTGCCCCCCACTTCAATAAGCTTGCGGCATGCCTTCCAGTCTCCCCTCCTGCAGAGCCCCACCAGCTCATGATATGTGGATTGCTTTTTTCATTTGCCTCCTCCATGTGCTCCTCCCAGGGAACTGTGAGCTCTAATAGGAGCACCTGCATGGAGGAGACTGATAGAGGTGCCGTGTCTGGCCTCTTTGAAGTTTCTATATCTCTCCAGATCCAGTTCCAAGTCTGACGCTGAGGTGAGCAGCCACATTGCAGGTTTGGGCTGAGATTGTAGCAGTTCCCCAGTCTCTGCTGGCAGACATGTTTGCTCTTGGTTTTGGAGATTGTAACAGTGATGGTCTTTAGCATGTGGTCCTGCTTTCATAGCAAAGAGGATACGCAGGTGAGTCGATCTTTTTGGGTTTTTGTCGGTCAACAAGCTCTTCTTCTGCACTGCATGCTCCCACCATATCCACATAACCTGGTGCTGCATGTCCACCATCACGCTGTTCCTCTCTTCTTTGATGGCACTTGTCCTTTGCCTGACCAGATGTTACCGTGAACACAAAAAGCTTATGTTTCAGCTGGGACTCCCATACCTCCAGGCATTCCTGGGCTCTCCATTTCCTGCCTGTCTGTACCATGATGCCTGCTGATACCACACAGGAATCTTTGGAGTCCAGATACAGCAGAGCCTCTCAAATACAACCAACCCTGAACTTGTCCTCAAGGCTGCTGAACAGGAGATGCATTTGCATTTGCTTTAACATAATTTATTAAAACTCTGGGGGCAGAAACACTGAGCTGTCCTGGTTGAGATGCTTTCCTGTTTCCAAAATCAAAATCAAACTCCTGCCAAAGTATGTAAAACTGTCATTGTGGTGTTTTCTAACAAACTAGGTATCTCCAGTCACCACACCGTCACAATGACGCACACACTCTGACTCACGAGGGGAAAACAATAACAGCTTTGACATTGCACCTCCCATAAGAGAATGATTGGTGATTATTTAAAATAATTGTAATTATTATCATCACAAATCAGGTTAGACATTAATGTGTTGTGTTGCACATTAGCCACCGCACTAATTAAGCCACATATTCTCACACCAGAAAAAACAAATTAATTATCAGTAATTCTGAGATCAAACTTCTTGAGATTTTGATCAAGTATTACGCTTTTTTATCATTAAAGCATTAGGATGCTCAAAACAAATGATATCTTCATCAAAACAAGTAAAAATTCAAGAGAACATTTATCAGTTTAACTACACTTTTATCTTTTCTCTTTTAATTATATATTTTTAGCCCTTCTCATGGGATTACTTAATGCAATTTCTGCCTGTCCTTTGACTTTGATGTTTTTATGCACGCTCTGTTTAGTCAAAAAAAGTCATTAAAAGGTATACAGCATGGCTATAAATATATTTATGGTAAATCAAGAACATCGTCAGAGTTCGACAGTCATAATTGAGCCAAGTTCAAGCTAAACTTTTAATTGTAAGTACATGTAAACAGTGAGTTACAGTATTGAATTGATGAACTTAGTGCCTCTGTCTTTACTGAAATAGTTATCATGAGTAGAGAGCTTATTCATTTCCTTATAACTGCAGCTAGAAAGAGGAGCTAACACAGAACAGATTCATGTGTGAAATGCATGAGAAGTGCAACATACTGTACCTATCAGAAGGTGTAAAGATTTTTTTTCTTTGTCAGTTATCCTTCTGTATTCAGTGCTGGAAAAACATCATTATTCCTTTGAAGGCGTTAGTTTTCCCACAGGAAAACAGGTCAGGTGAGCTTTTATGTGAGCTCTCAATTTATTCAGTTCCACATGCATGCCTTTGATATGTTATTTTTGTATATTTCCAGCTTTCCTCCCTCCCTGTGTGGGTTGATCCGGCACACCCGCGGCAGTCGTAGTCTTCCTTATGGTTCATTTCCAGCTTTAAGCATGCAGCAGAAGGGCACAGTAAGGGTAGGCTAATGAGTTTAGCATGCTAATCTTGTGCTGCATTTATATGCTGTACAAACATGTGTGTGGTATATTTCACCATACTGACAGGAAAGGTTACAGCTATTTTTTTAAATGAACACTATTATTATGTTACCTATACAACTATATTGTGATTTGTTCCTGCAGGCAAAAAAAACAACAACACACAAACAATCAAAGCTAAGAAAGCTGTATCACAGCACCCATGTGGGGGTTTTTTCAAAGAAGCCATTCACCCCATCAGTCACTCAGCTTGACATTTCTTCCTGCACCAATAATTTTGATGCATGCCTCTCATTAAAAACAGATTATAAACGGAAGTATTTGTACCACTGTGTCTGTAATGAACCACTGGTCTGTTCCATAAAATTGCTGTTACAGGAGTAGTTGGAGCTCTATGCGCAGTAGCATGAATGACGGACACGACACATAAGGTATAATACTGTGCTTGCATTTTGAGATGTCTGTAAACTCTCTTTCTATACTTAAGCAGCATGCATCCATGTGCTAATCTTAGCTCAGACACGTGTGTCACTCAAGCTAGCAGCGCTCCCTGAGAAAGGAACCAAATGTTTAAGTGTTCACGGGAGTTTTGCACCCTCGGCAAGTGGAGCGAAGGATGTGATGGGATGTTGTATTTTATTTAACTTAACTGTGAAGCACCTATATGCAGGGGTTTTTTTCAGTTATAGATAAAACCTCATTGTCTTTATTTCTCATTTTAAGGAGGTCACTCTGTATATTAGCCTGCTATCTTTGTCAGAATACTAACTGACTGACTATAGTTTTTCAGCTATGTAAACACTGGGAAAGCGAGGCTAAATGTCAACGGCTGGCAAACCAGCTTTGCTCCTCATCTCCAGTGTCAATGTTCTCTCTCTATCTCCATATTTTCCATCTGTCTCTACTATCTGTCAGTATGGGTGAAAATGCCAAAATAGCTTGCCTCTATCCTCTTGCCAGCCAGTAAAATACTACTGGTATATTGTATAGCTGTAGAGGAAAGAGTTGAAGCCACATATCTTCCAAGCTGATTGCATATGAATCTGTAAACACGCAGTTAGGTCCTAAAAAAGTTTAAAAAAAGGGAGTTGGAGGAGTTAGAATTGGCTTTAGATTTAAAATCAAAATTATGACTGGATTAAGCTTTGGGTAAGTTTTAGGCTTTGATATGTGCTTGCGTGCTGGTTGGAGCAGAAAGAAAAAGAGGGAGAGGTCTGGAAGAACAAAAGGAATAAAGAACACGATGAAGAAAAAAGGGGTCAAGCCAGAAGAAAAGAATCTGGTAGATGGAAGGAAGACGAATAAATGAAAGACGAAGTCTGGAAAATAGGGAAAGGGGTGCTGATGTGCTTCTTAAGCAGGTCATTGGATGCAGCGTGCCTTGGGAGGGCTCGTTTAAGCATGACTAACAGATTTCCTCAGTCCCTGCAGGAGCCGTTCCTCAAAGCTACGGCGCAGAGAGACAGTGTCACTTTAGGATGCATGACAAGGAAATGGAGCACAAAGCCATTAAACAACTTCTGGGATGTCGTCTATCACAGGAGGGGAGAAAAACTACGTTTCTCATGCACGTTATTTAACTATTCAAATAAAAAGAGGGCAGATGAAAACCGCACCCTTAACTGAGTGTCATGGAGTTGAAAAGAATCAAAAGAAACCTTCAGTTTTCTTGCGCTTCCTGAATTGCTACTTCCAAACTTGAAAGGAACAGCTAATAGCAACCCAAGTGAAAGTTTTCACAGGAGCTCATTTCTTGACTTTATAAATTGTGGACTGTAACATCAAACTTATGATCATCATCACCCTCTCAGCGATGATCAAGGTACCCTGCTGAGGTCGTGGAATCAATACTTTTCTCCATCATGTGTGCCTGGAGCTCCTGATCCTCCTCCCTGTCTCTGATGTGAGGTGTGAAGCCTAGTTTATGTGAAGCCTAGTTTACAGCACACTGGTGAACACTGTAACACTGTCTCTTGATCCTGCTCATCCTCTTATTCAACACTGAAGGGCACTGAGCTCTGTAATCCACAACCCCCGGTCCCTGGCTGAGTTCATGGTCGACACCAAAGCCCTGCTGTTCTCACAAACCCCCCCGCTGCCGGGGCCAGCACCGCCTCATACTTCACATAGAGGCATATATTTTGCACTCATGGTCTCACACACCAACACAGGCTTCACAGTGTGTCAAACCCTCCTTCGCACTCTCAAAAAGACACATAACTCAAAGAGCCGCACACAGGTCTGTGGGTGCCAAGTGCTTCAGGCTTTCTTATTTCCCAATTTACACTAAGGAGCTGATAGTGTCATGTGTCTCCTGCTGACTTCAATCCACTCTTGGAGCTAGATCACCTCCCTAATGACAGTAATTGTATTGTGGAAGCCCCTGGTCATGTTCAATTACCCATTCCTATCCAAGCACATTGGTCTAATCTCGCACTGTAATGTACAATAAAGATGGCTCTAGAAGGGAGATGTCAGCTTCACTGGTATGGATGAAATCCAGCAGAAGAGCCATGCTGTGATTGAATAGGCTGAGAGGTGGCACTGAGTTTTCATTATCTCATATCTGAAAACTTGTGCTTCCAAATTAAAACTGCTCTTTGTCTACTTCCATTAAAAAAAACCACTGAGAGCCTCCCATTCTTGTCACACAACTCTGCAAATTGAACACTGTGAAATCTCCACTCACCCGAGCGGTTTCTCCAAGCGACTGGCAGGTGAGCCCACGATCTCTCCCAGCGTACAGAAGACCTGTCCCAGGAAGTCCTGCCATGGGGAGGAGGGCATAAAGTGGGATCGAGAGAGAGAGGTAGGATGGGAACATTCAAATGGATCACGGGGGGTAACAAGGAGAGGCCGTGAGGAGTTAAGCATAATTGTAAGCATTGTACAGTTATTAATTAGGACGTCTGAGGCAGACACGTACGTTAAATTCGGTTGGCTTCCGGGGTGAAGAAGGAGGAGGAGGAAGAAGAGAGAGAGACCAGGCAGCAGCAGTGACACAACAGAGCATATCATGGAACAGAAGACACACGACTCAAATACCAGACTGTCATCAACCAAGTGCGAGAAAGAAGAGCAAAAGTGAACATGTGAGAGAGCAGAGAGGCAGAATGAGAACAGCTGAGGGTAAAGAGTCACAGAGCCTCAGAGGAAGCGAACAGGGGAGCGAAAGAGCGCAAAAGAAGGAAGGCGACGGAGACACACATCATACAGGTTGTTTCCAGAGTATGGAGCACAATGCAAAAGCGCAACAACAAAGCGTCACGTGACATATTTGATGATGAGCATTTTGGCAGTATGCAAACCAAGTGCTGCAAATATATTGTTTTGTGTCTGCATTGTATGAGTTTATCTATCAAAGCTTTCAGCATAAAAGACGACACTAACATACATTCACCTTAATGAGCTGTTCTCTTGAATGTATGCCGCACAACAAAGGACCTCGCCTTTCAGACAGTCCTGCCATTTTAAAATAAATAGATACTGTTTAGAAAAATTGCCGGCTGTCTTGGAAATCAAAATTCGCAGCTGCAAAGAGCACCACGGCGCACACGGGGAAATGTGTTGAATAGCTTTGATAATGATGTGCAATGCTTCATTTCTCATTTAAAAGAAAAAAAAGTAATGAGTCTATGCCAGATGCAAATGAAAGTTTGATTATTATCGCTCCAGAGGAATAATATAGCTCATTTTAGCTGATGAAAGACTAAAAAAAGTCATAATAATAACAAACAACATTTTGGCAGATGAAGCATAATTCACTCATTATTTCTGAATATATTTGAGCATTTAGATGCTACTAACTTTGGTTTGCATAGAACCTAAATATCACATGCACTGACGACTGAAGGGTAGTATATGAAGTATGAAGCTGAGCACCCGACTCTCAGAAATAAAAATGTTTTTCACTTACATGCTTTGCCAGATCTGGACTTTTAGAATCAATATCATACCTGAAATCACAAAGAGACCACAAATGGCAGAGGTTAGCGCGTGGGCACGACAACAGAAGAGTTTTTTGTGCTGGTGCTAATTAAAGGAAACTGACTACGGTGTGGACACTTTTTGTCTGTCAATCACACACCGGGGGAGAGCCGCCTAGGCCAAAAAAAAAGAAAAAATGGGGAGGGGGGAAGAAACACGTAAGCAGTAATGTGACAGTTAATTAAGGAAGTCATTCTATAGTTTATGAATGTAATTTCCACTCTCTGCCAGGGGGAACATACTGAAACAATCCACCAAAGGAGAGTAGGTTTGGAGCATCTGCCAGTCAAACTTAATGTAAAAGTAATTAAATCTGAGCACGCCCTGACTCCCACCTCTGTGATAAAAGAGAGATGTAAATGAGTAACGCAAATTGTGAGGGAGTGCACTCCCTCCTTTCCAGTCCCAGTCTTGCACCAAATGAATTCATTAAGTGTCTAAAACTCCTCAGAGACCTTCGGCGCAGTCCTGGAAACATCCTAGAAGTCCACCAGGGAATTCATGCTTTGCCGGATATGGATTTTTGTAAGCACATCTCCAGTCCTGCAGGAAGAAGGGGGGGTGGAGAAATGATCCTGACTCTGTTCTGGGAGACCTCAAAATGAAGCTGCACCTTCCTGATCCTTTCACTAGTCAGGCCTTTTCAACAGAGGAACGCCAGGACAGCGGTCTTTGTGAGTTTTATGGGACTTGCTTTCAGACATTTGCTTTGCTTAGCAGCAGGGAGATTAAGGATAAAACTTTATATGAAATATTTATCACCTTATACCAATCTCCACTCAACGAATGACTACTGAGACACTGCACCAATGAATAATTCCTTGGGAGAGACTCAAGCTGATGACGAGCAAGAGAAGAGAGAAAAAGAGTGACTTTGAGAGAAAATGACAGGCAGGAAAAAGGGGAGAGGGGGTGATGAGATAGATGGGGGACAAGGAAGCATGATAAGGGAGAGGATGTTAAGAAGCTGTTGTGTTGGAAATAAGTGAAGAACTGGAGAAGAGGGCGGCATGACTAAAAAAAAAACCTCAGTGTGTGTCCTCAGAGAAATGGATCAAATAGAATAACTCACACGTCAAAGCGCAGATTCTGCTTCTCCTCGAAGAAGTAGTCCAGGATGTACTTCCTGACAAAGTCTGGGTTTAGCGTGTTGTCTATCACCTCTGTTCTCCCAAACTAGAGACAAGACAAGGTAGATGTGAACAAGAAGCTTTGAGAATCTGCATTTACTGCTCTATTACCTCACACCATCCCATCTATCATGCTACCAAACAGCCATCTGAATTAGTAGCTTTCATTGAGATCAGAAGAGGAATCAAAAATCAGAAGGTTCTTCTTCTTCTTCTTTACCTTTTCACATTTTGCTGGGCATGCATGAGCTTGCAGAAGGCATTTTAATTACACTAATTTTCTTTAATACCACATTCACGCCTCCACCATTCTCTTAGCCACTTCTAGGGCAAGTGGCGTTTTTACATTTGCTTTTATAAAGGGGAATTAACAACACTCCTGCAAAAGGAAGAGAAAGTAAAGCTGCCGGCGCAGACACCAAAAACCATTACATCAGTGTTACACAGCAAGACTTTGTGATGAGGTGATGTGCTGACAAACAAATCAGCAAAAATGGAAAGAGTTGCACCCTCTTCCTCATGAGCACACACGCATTAATTGTTATCCGACATGAATAATTCAAAGTCAGAGAAGTGATGTCGAGCTGCATAAATAAAACATCGCCGGTAAAAAAGAGTAACCATAAACTGACACAGTGAATTAATAATAGCAGTGTTAGGGCTTAATAAGGAGATGAAACAGCGGGATTACAGACTCGCACTTTTGTGATTACATCCAATGGGGGTAAGACTCAAAGTGAGTCCTAACATGAAAGCAGACAAGCCACGCTACGGGAGCAGAATACATGAACGGATGGACGCCGATGCTAATGCAAAGACAGTCAGGGTGGATTGTGTGCAACTTATGACAGCCTAAGAGTGTGGGTTTGTTCAAGTGTAGCCTGCCATCAGGTATAAAAGTGTGTCTAGGTCTATAAAAGTTTAACTACTTAGTGTGTGTGTGTGTGTGTGTGTGTGTGTGTGTGTGTGTGTGTGTGTGTGTGTGTGTGTGTGTGTGTGTGTGTGTGTGTGTGTGTGTGTGTGTGTGTGTGTGTGTGTGTGTGTGTGTCACTACCTCCTCTCCTGCTTTTCCTGTCAAAAAATGTGAGAGCTCTGCTCCAGCAAACGCAAAGAAGGTGAAACCTGTCCCGAGCGAACAGCAGCCTATTTTTAATGACAGGAGGTGTATGTGGCAGCGGGAGGGCTATAGCATATTCACTTTGGTGCCACGCCAAACATAACAAAGGAAGAAGAATCAGCACCAGAGCAGCTAAAAAAGCCACCCGTGGAAATAACAGATCTCCCACTCCACACATTATCTCCACCTTGGCAAGTACACGGCCAACATGTAAAGCCAACGTTGCAAAGCTCTACAATTAACTGTCAAGAGAAAAAAAAAGACCCTTCCTGCAGGGATATCTGGGTGCTGGCAGTGTGACTTCTTTCCCTTAAATAACCCTTTACTGAAATAAATTGTGAGCCCTAACGTTAGAAGATTTATCTTGGTAAAAAGATTAACGTCAAGGAGTTTGAAAGGAATTTATACAGGTTGTACTATGTCAGCTGCTCAGGTAAGTGAAAGTGCGAGACAGGGGAAAATCTGTCATGCACCTGGAGTAATAACTGATGAGGGAGTTGGATATTAAGACTTTAAGTCATGCTGCAGGAAAATGATGGATTGTCAGATTCATGTTGTGACCAAAAGTGAGTTAAGAGCTCACTGGTTTCTTAGAAACAAAACACAATGCATGCGTAACATCTGCTTTCATGTTCTTCTGTTGATGAGGTGTGTGAATGACCAGCAGCTGATGGGGAAGCTTGTCCCGTAGAAGGGTAATTGGATTACAGATGGCTGGTGGCACACTGGCTACCAACCACACTTACTCCCAGGAGAACAAAAACACATTACCTGACAGAGAGGCAAAAGAGGCACTCCGCTTTATCAATTCTGCACAGCTTGACTCGGCTGCTCGCAAAGCCAGCTGTCATCTGCAGCTGAAAACACAGGCCGTGTCTCCTTCAGGGAGAGGCATTCAGCCTGCACCCGCAGTTTGTACGCTCGAGGTGGGGCACTGTAACCCAAGGTGACAACTGTAGGAGACTTGTCACGAATGAGCTCCGCACTTGATGCTCGTCCATATTTGCATGATAAAATGTTAAAAGTACTTTCTGGCTCAGGAACAGAATATTACTGCGTTGCTACCAGTACCAAGACTTGCTTTTCTGTGAGTCAAGGCCGGCAGACATTCGTTCAGAGACATAAGAGGAAAAACTGTCAAGCATCAACCTCAAGTGTTGTTAAGGCTCCAGAAAAATTTCTTAGACTTCTTCGTCTTCTGTTTGAAATGCACTTGGCAACGCAAATCTGCAATGCATGTCTGTTGACAGTAAATAGTCTCCAGTCTGCTTCTCCTCCCAAACTGCTCAGTCTCAGTAGAGTAAAAACAGGAAGTCGATCTTCTTGCCATTAGGAAACACACTGCCAACACATTGCAATCAGTCTGAGTCAGTCCATGCCAATGAGGGCTACCTTTAAGGTTTTGTTACAATAAGAGACTCAATTCAACTGTATTCTGGTTATATTTGTATATAAAAGCAAGGCTGCTGAGTGCCTGTGTCACTATTAGTAGAGGAATTTCTAAACTTCTGTTTCAAATCTGTGCGGTTCTATTTAATGTCAATTTCTTTGTATATAAAGGGCAAAATATTTTAAACAGACAGCAATAAGCAGCTTTTTTCTGATTTACCAGAGTAATCATGGTATTATCACAAAAAGATTGCATGCGATTGCCAACTTGATCACAAACTGATAGCAGACTAACTCCGTATTTATCGCTGTCTTGAAGCACCAAAGTTACCTTAAAGACAGCAGTAGTCGCAGACCAGGTCTCCATATTCGGAGCAACCGTATCAAAGGCAATAAGATTGCAAGTTCTGTGCCTGTAGCATAATATGAAAACTGTGTGATGTTCAACAGCATCAACGTGAGCAGGTAGCTGTGCAGTGAATTCACAGCAAACAAGTGTATGCACGGTGCAGGCAGCACCATCGCCTAAATCAAGAGTATTTCAAGTAGCGAGAAATCGCTTAGGTGTTATAAAGGCAACTTTGGACTGTGTCCTGACCTGATTCTTCCAACATTGCTGGCTTTGAATGAAAGTCAACCTTTTTTCCAGAGTCAAAAGGTTGGCCGGCAATCGATCACAACCCTAAGAAACATTAAGACTCCGGCATAGAAGTACCAAAAAAATGAAGGGAGAAGGGAGAGAGCTGAAGATGACGGGCAATTAAGAGCAGTATTGACCTTCTAATGCTCTTCTTTAAGAAAGCTGAAATGTCAATGTGTTTCTTTAAAACATGGTAGGTCTGGTATTCAGACATATAAACCAAATGTGTGTGCGTTGTCATGCAAAGGTAAGATTTATTTTCTTTCATCTACGGGGGCCACTGCAGGATTTATGGTCTGTCCAAACTGCATGTCAGATGGTCTGCTACCATCAGAAGCCCCCTAAGCCAGCACCTCTCTGAAGTCAGATAAGGGGTGTCTGTGTCACGCATTATCTGTCACTTTTGGCGATCAACAATCTGACATTCACATCCACTTCAAACTGTGATCGGCCACTGCGTAGAGCCCAGGTTTGTACTTCTTTTACAACCTTGTATATCGACTTCCCCTTTTTCAAAATGCAACATCAATGTCTCTGTGGAGGAAATGTCTGGAGCAATGCACCATCTCATCATCTCATCACCATTTTTCTAGCGGTCCACCAGTAGTTTCTTAGAATTCTTTAAGTTCATGTCCTGAATGTAAAAAAAACGAATGAACAGGACTACTTGGGCATAGAATCGACAATTTTCTGTTACGAATGTAGTGAAAATTTCCTACATCTTTCACCCTGCAAATGGCTAATTCCTACTAATGCTGAATTTATTTTGTCCGTGGCACCTGTGGGGGTGTTTTATGGTTATGATCCTGGACGGGCCATTCATACAGTGAAAAATATTATTAAAAAAAGGCAGATGGTATGCTTTGGAGCACTCGAAGAGCTTTTGGTGGTTTATCACCCTGTCTCCTTGCCCACAGTGCTTTTTCAAATGGCCTGTTTGCCACACTGTTTCTGGTAATTCTTGTTGATCCCTGAGGTGGTTTCTCGTGTTATTTCTCACCTGTTCTTTGTGGTACTCATATTTTACTCATATTATCCAATCTGCTGGTAATCTTTCTGGGTCTGCTTGTGTTACCTCTGTTCTCAGTGACCGGTTCAGTTTTTGTTTTGTTTTTACTTTTAGACAATATAATCAAACTATGGAGAGCTGATGGAGCTTTTCCCGATCTACTTGTGAAAAGATGTAATTTGTGATTCAAATAAACAATTTTTGACCTTTTCTCTGAACTCGTTTCACATCTCTTTTTTGTAGTTTCTCTGGGCTAAAAAATAGCAAGGTACAAATAGTGGAGTTTAAAGCTCTTTATACTGAGGTTCACACAGCAACTAAGCAGAGTGGCTACAGGTATAGATTATTCTTTAGGTTTGACAGTCAAACTGAGATGATTGCTGCTTATACTGTTATATTTTATGAAATAAAGAGTAAAATTTGGTGATACCTTAACTGTTTAGCTACTAATTTGTCCAGTGAATCCTGAAATCCAAGTTACCAATCTGTGCAGTACAACTGCCACATTTTTGCCATTTTAGAAGCATAAACCCAACAAAACTATACACTTTGTTTTTATTGGGGTATCAGATCTTTCCCATTTTAAATCTGAAGTCACACCACTCACCGCTCAATCCCAATCGATTTGAATGTGTAAGCAAAGAGACCAGTTTGACTGCCTTAGACCAAAATAACAAGAATTGATTTAATTTAAGTTGCAGTTTCAGTGTATGCCTTTAATTTGTGATTACAGTGTCACATAACAATTCCAGACGGGCCTAATGTCTTACTGCAAACCTCTGTCTGCTTTGATCAGAGGGGAAGCCAGAGGGGACAGCAACGCCGAGGAAAATCTTTAATGATACATGTAGCTGCCACCTTAATCAGTCACAGCTAACACAGTGCTGACCAGAGCACCAGCATTTACAAGGTCAGTCAATTGCAAGTGATTGGCACTCACAGCATTTACCTTGAGAGAGAGGAGAGTGGGGAGGGGGTAAGCGGGATAAACAGAGTGAGATGTCACGGAAAAGAGACGGACTGATTGAGTTGTGTTGACAGAGAAACGGTGTGATCGCTTACCTCTCTCCACTGTTTGGACTCCACGCCCTGGGTGTACAACACAACCACTGAGAAGTGATGAAGAAGGACGAGATAGCAGCAAAGAGAGAGGAAAAATGCAAAACAGAAGAATACGTCACCAAACAGTCTCAATCAAGAATCCTGCCTCTTCTGATTGTGTTTGTTTTGTTCCTTCTTTGCTGACATTCATGATTAATTATCCTGCCACGCCCTGACAACATAATGAACTGCCAAGCTTGATGGTTCTAGGTATGCTGTCCACAATCAAAGAAGAAAATCAAGATTGAGAGCCCCTGAAAACAGCGACACCCACGCAATCAAAACACAATTTCTTAATTGTGGGATTCTCCTGATTCCCATTAGATCTGGCGACTTTAAATGAAGCTGAGGCGGGTGAATACCACATGACCTGTCATATATACCGAGGTTCAGCTTCAGGCGAATACAAAACAGGGTGTCAGCGCTATTTTCCCAGTAGCTTATTTACACAAAGGGCTTGTACCTCCTCCCTATTATGTTAAATGTCTCCCCCTCCATTCTCTATCCTGCAGGGAGTATCAAAGAAAATGCCTTTATGGCGTTTCCCCATGTGTCTCACCAAAAGATAGCCATTTGTATTCAAAGGCTGGCGTTTACACCCTGCATGCATTAAGGTACTTTAGCTCTCAGCAAGGAAAGGTTGTCACATTATTGTGCAAATGATATGCAGTTATTGAAGGAACACTTTGAAACAGCACAGTAAACTGAGTCAAAGTTAAGCTCAGCAAAAATAAAAAGTGAAGCTTTGTAAATGGAGACGAGGTGTCAGCGAACCATATTCCGAGCAAAATCTCCCGCAGGAAAATCTAAGCTGCAATTATCATCGTAAAAGCTGAGAACTTACATGGGTCAGATTTGGAGAAAGTGTCTCGGTCCAACAGATTCCTGTAAGAGAAGAAAGAAGTTGCACATCAAAATGTGAAAACAGAGTCCTGCATGTGTGTGTGTATATGCAATTTCTGTTTAAGACTGCAGGGCAACAGTTGTACACAATACACAAATGCTTCTTCTTTCATGCTGTGAAATCACAGAATACCATATGCAAAGAGCTACAACATAATTGCACGGTAATTCAACAACCATACTTAACTTCACACAAACCACACCGCCCCTCGGGATATCATTTTTAAGTGAGGAGTACAGTGAGCACAATAAAGTGCAGTGAAAAGAGACAGAGGTAACAGGCAGAGAGGTGCCTTTCAAAGTATGGACACTACTTATAAAAGCAGCCTGCCTCTACAGTGCACTCAGAAACTGCAAATCCTTTTAAGAATGTGTAATCCTTAAATAAAAAACACAGAAATATGAGTATTAAACAAAATCAATTTTTAAAAAACACCTAAAAGAATACTATACATTAAATGTCAGATTTCTTTTATTCGTGTAAGTTTAGTAAGTAAATGTAAATCTGAAAATGAAGCACTCAAAAAAAACCAAGTACCATGAAAACATAAACAGTTCAAACTAGGCATATCTATGGCTGGGTGATATATTTAATTGTACACTCAATCACAGATAAGACTTTCAAAGACTATTAAAATAAGATAATCAAGTTTCACAATAATTTGCTTCTTTTTGTCTTGTTTTAGAAATCCTGTGCATCTTCCCCTTCACAACTGTGTCTGCACCTATTCCTAAAAAAAAAAGCCCTAGAGAGCAGGCATTTTTAGCTCAGCTCAAACCCGAAGGACAAAAAGACAGTCTTTGAGCAATGGGAGAAGCTAAAACAGCTGCTCGGAAACATTTTGGCTCCAAGTAATCTGAAAAGTAGATGCTGACACAAAACATGATACAATTTGTGATCAAAGTTCAAATAATGCCCGACATTTTAAAAGTTAATAGATAATCGTGTTAAATAATCCAGATCTCAGCACTGACCAAAATAATCATGATCACAGCTTCTCTTTAGCACCCATGGACAAACCAGTGAGCAGCCTTTATTGATACTGAGCACAGCACCCAGCTTTCCTCATATGTACATGACAACGCAGAGGAGAGAGTGTGGCAATTAGCAAGTTAGCAGCTCTGTCGCAGCAACAGAGTGAATGTAAGGTGTCCAAGTGACTCGGGCCAGGAACCAACAAGCTACAAAACACACTACATATGAGAATTTATTTAACCATTCAAACCAATATCATTAGGCTGAATGAGTCCATCACTATTGTGGGCCTGTAGCATTTTGCACATGCTAAACTCTCTAAATGAAGCATTCATGCTTTCTCACTAGAAAGGTCTATCCAGTTTGCTAACAACGATCATCATCATTCAGCACCTTTTCAAGCAGCCACGCACTCTGATTGGCTTATTGACTCATTCCAGATAAGAGGCGCAATCAGCAATAATATTATTCATGTCATCCTTATTTTAAGCCAAAACCCTGCACATTTTCCCTTAATATGTTCCCTCTGTGCAAATTCTAATAAGGTAGGCATCACCTTTAGAACATAAAGCAATGCTATCATCATTTACCATTTTAGATGGAAGACATGTTCCCAATGTTTTCAGGGATCTCATTTCCATATCTGTAAAGTGCAAAAGCTTGTGCTGCTAAATAACTTGATCGCAATTCAGAAAAGTCCTCTTCCCTTCAGGGGACAGCAAAATTTCAATGAATATAGATGAGAGTTCAGGACTGAATCCAAGCAGCAGGGCATCGTTCGTGTACATGTAATTCCCCATTCCTGGACACAAAATCTTCTGTGACAGGGAAACGTGGGGAAATGACAGATGCGGTGTTATTGGGTATTAGCCTTGGGCTGACCTGACTACAGTTGGACGATTGTCAGTGCAATTATCATTGGAAGTAACAAAGCCATCCATGACTAACCGCCTCTTTGTATCCACCTGTTACTGTCTGGCATCCATTACCCTCAAACAATTAGCTTGTCCATCAGCTTATCCCTGCTCTCAGAGCAGACAAGAGTGGAAAACATGACATCCTCTTTTAGTTTTGCTCCATGTTCCTGTAGAGCACAAGCCTTCGTTTACATTGCTAAACCTTAATTTGTTTTTGCTGAACATTTTTATTCCAGAAAGAAACGATTAGTATACAGATTTATACGCCTGTACAAATTAATCCAGCAGCTTAATGTGCACATGGCCAGAGTATGCACATCAGTGCCGTAGGATGGGTATTAACATCTCAGATAATCCGTCTGCTTTCGCTGAAGTAACGCTGCCTATTTCAAAAGTTAACTCCTTCTCTTTGCAAATCTCAGTGGGATAAGAGAAGATCATTATCCCGAAAGCCGATGTAGGAAAAGTTTGTTGATGAAGATGAAGTTCATTGAAAGTAGGACAAAAGTAATTAGATACAGCTACTTTTCATTCACACCATTTCATGTATCCGCCTGCTTTCAGATCCCAGCGCTTTCGTGATCACTATGGCCATCTCATTTAAAAAACATGTAATGAAAACAGCAAACTCTCCTTTTTTCTCTATTGCTCTTGATCCCGTCACCTTCATTAAAACTTTGATTGCAATAATCTCCTCTTTCTTGCTTAAGCTTTTCATATTTTAGTGCGCTTGAAGCAAGAGTCAGCAGTGCATTATTAGATGTTTAACAAGAATAAATTCAATTTCGCTGGAGAAAAAAACAGAATATAATCTTAATAGCTTTCTTTTCTCTGCCTAATCATCCCTCACAAAGTGATGTTTGTTTATTCGGCAGTGAATTAAGCTCATAGTTATTGGTTATGCACACTTCAGTTGATAAATACAATAAGCCACAACCAGGAATTTCTGTAAATGCTGAATTAGCACCGGCCCAGAAATGCACGAGCTCTTAAATCAAATCTGCAAACTCTCTCTGCTGGTATAAATGTGTCAAAAGGCGCTGTAGTTGATAAATGGTTTCACTGAATGCCCAGTGTGAAGGAGATTTGACCTCTAAAGCATGGCTGGCTGCTGAACTCTAATTAAAAAAGAATATATTAGGAAAACTCTCCCTCTCGGTCAGATCCCTGGAGATATTTTAGCAGCTCCATGGTCCATGGGGCTGATTATTAAACTAAGAAATGTAGAATTTAATTCCCGTGCCCACAGTGCCTTATTGTCACCAGTCCCTGAAGTCTCCTCTACTTCCTTAAAGTTGTCAAAGTCCTAATTGGCAAGTTGGAGAAATGGTATCTAATTCAGTGGAAAGTGGTTTAAAATTGTCCTGAATCTGACTGGCCAATGAGCTGCTGCCTCATTGGTTTTTAAGAGGACATGACAAATGAGAGCCTGAAAGTCAAGTAAGACTGATTTACAGGAAAAAAAAATCTCCATAATACATTAGAGATGATGGAGAAAGCCGGGAGGTCAAACAGAAGGATGGTTTGCATTTCAAGTCTTCTCTGTCACTTCACTTTCTCTTCTGCCTCATGGCTCTCTCTCTTTTGACAGACGACAGACCTCGGCTTTTCCATTACGGATCATGGGGTCCGTGGGACTATTTCCTGTCTAACACGCCCTTGAGCAGATGTAAAGGGTCAAAAGGTCAGAGAACAAAAAGGGGAACGTATATAGTGCTACAAAGAAGAGGAATCCCATTATGTACAGTGAAATATTCATCTTTTCCTTAAGGGTAATTAATTTTTCTAGCGCAAAAATTATGTATAGCATACCATGTAGCAAAGCTCATCAGATAGCACGCATACAAAGGAAATCCTTCTCTGAGATTTAAGCAGAAACAAAAATGAAAACACAGCAGATGAAAATGTATGTGTGGCTTTGTTTTGCTGCATTTTGTCTGTATTTGGAGTCACGATCAGCAATACAGGGTAATGTTGCTTTTGTCAAGAGCTCAAAAACCTCCCCTCTGTTACATTAGACACACAATCTGGTCTCCTTATTAGTGAAACACACATCTGCTGTCTTTCACTGTGATGGCACCAGGTGTCTTCTTCTCCTCCATCTGTTTAATTATTCAGTTTCTGCCTCGAATCTCTCCAGGTCGACAGTACCTGCAGCAGAGCACTCCCTGGGCAGCCATCTCACGGGCAGTGACAGGATCTCAGTCATAAACCTGCTCTTCTGCTCGTGTAATAAATGAGAAAGCACATACGCTGCAAACCCCTGTATCGGGCTGGCTTTTGGCATGTTGCTAATGTCCGATCTGGGAATAATAACGTTGCTAATTGCATACTGTGACAGCCCAGGGTTTGTGCAGAGAAAGATTCCTTTTACAAGAAGGTGAGGGGAAATACAGACTGATATTATAGGGCTTATAACTCTTGGCAGAGCACTTTGCACTGAGTCTAGTGTGAACTTGCGGCAATCCGAAAAAAGCACCAAGCTGCAGGCTTGCACTATCCAAATCAGCTACTTCACAAAATGGCAATATAAAGCACTCTGAATTGTACTCTAGGCACCACACTGGGCACAGTAAAGAATCAGCTCATGCATATTTTGGCAACTGATCATTTAAACAGAGAGAAGACACTCTGCGTGCATTCTGCCAAGTGTGGAGTGAAAAGAAAAGTGATGATAATCATTTACAAAGAAATGATATCACTAATTGAGGTTAGCGAAGCATTAGAGAGCTGCGAGCGCACCTTATAGTGTGGAAATAGAGAACTGTGGCTGCGTAATTGGTGGTGGACACATGTTGAGCATCAATAGGTGAAAGCAACACACAGCAGGTGGGTGGTGGTAAACCGTAATGAGCATGAAATGAGAAACACTAACTAACGCCGGGAGGAAAAAGACCAACTTGTGACACACGCCTATGCACTCAAACACACACACACACACACACTAATTGACTGGGTTGGAAATAAGTGTTCCATGTTTCTCAACAAATATCTTCCTCTATTTAATTTTATGAGATAAACGCTGTAATAAGCATGTCAATATTAGAGCCAGAACAGTGTAGGGTTTAAAGACCAGTACCCATCGATATATCACACAATATATTTTTACTTTCAGACACAAAAAAACATTTATTATGAGTAGTTATTTGCCTATTTATGCTCTGCCTAACTGTGCTCGGATCAGCTGATGGTTAAGCTGCCGACTGCCCTCTGGTGGACAAACTATGCGATGACAACAGTCGGAACATAGTTGAAGGGTGTTTCTCTCAACTGTTCCTTACTTTTATTTTTCATTTATTGGCTGTTATAAATGTTTATGCCGATAGTTCAGAAAACTGCTAATATTGTATATGGCCCTAACAAAAAGACAAAAGGTTGCGCTACAGACTTCAAGATTGGATCCAGAATGGACAGAAATAGAAGTGAGTACATCAGAGGGACAGCTCAGGTTGAGCAGCTTGAAGACAAAGCTGAAGAGGTGAAGTTGAGATGGTTACTTTGGACATCGGCACAAGAGGGATAGCGGATATACTGAGCAAAGGGTGTTGAATATGAAGCTGCTGGGCAGGAGGAAAAGAGAAAAACCTCTGAAGAGATTCATGTGTGTAGTGAAGGAGGACACAGAGGGTTGGTGTGACAAGAGGATACTAGTGAAATTGGTGAGTTGGAGGGAGATGATCCGCTGTGTTGACTGCTAAAAAGAGCAACGAAGAAGACAAAGAAATAGAAGAAAAGCCCCGATGGGCTCGACCCTGTATAAGCAAACCTTCCGTTATTTAAACAGTCTCATCTCTGTAAGTCAACTTTTTCATCTGCATCAATCCAATCCACACTTATTACTGTTTTTATGACATCACTGTTCATAAATGTGGCCAGTTGGACTGAAGGAAGCCAGGATCCTCATTCTTGTTCCCAACTAAATCTTTCTTAATACCTAAACTCTGATTCATTAGTTGCCTCTCCACCTGGGGAAGAAAAGCAGTCAATAGGCACAGCGCCAGATCTATTTAAACAAATCAGAGATGTGTGCACTGGCCCATATCCAAGGTTTCAAGGTATTCAAGACTTTTTTAATTGAAATTTTAAACATCTTTTAACAATTGATTTTTTTGTTACTTTGTTGTAGAACTTTTTACTTCCTATGGCTTTGAACCTGGGTTCAGCCTACTCAATCTGCTTAAAAACTACAACCTTACATGTTCCATTTGAAAGCTTCTAACATAGAAAAACCCATTTCAGTGAAAATTTGACTGAATTCCTCCACAAGCTTATAATCATTTGCTTGGTAGCTTGTAAAAATTTGACTGATAATCCATTTCCCAATAGAGAATACTAAATATATTTGTAATTAAAAAGAAGAAACACGCACAAACTCATGCATAGCTTTGTACCAAAAGCACACATTCTCACACATGTGGGCTGAAATGTCCCTTATGGCTACTGAATAACATGTCCACTCTAATGCAGAAACAGAAAAAATCCTCAGAGACGACAATAACCTGACACTGAGTAGCTCGTTTAGCCCTTCAGCTAAGACTGCCAACGAGTGAAAGACCTTCAACATATGCAACGCAGTGTGGAGAAATCTTCACCAAGTAACCTGTCACAGCTCTCATTTTCCAGACACGCTGTGATGTTAGGTCAAATACGCCCTCACGACAAATCCTCCAACATACTCTGCTGACCCTTAAGTTTTTCTGAAAATAGTGACAAAAGCAGCTTGATATTCTGAGCCACTAGGGACTGCTTTGATCTCTTATTGCTACAACACACTCTTGACTTCCCCTGTCATTCCAATCAACACTTTCACATGAGGCAGGCAACATGCAGAGTGTTATAAACCTCTGGCATGGCACCGCAGTTGTGCTTCCATGGGATCCCCCTCTGCTGTCATACATCCCAAATGAGAATATATTAATAACACCGACACCACCACAAGCCAAGTGTCTGGGATCCAAACTCATTTTCACTATGTCAGGGGTTCATGCATAATTATCCGCTTCATCGGCCTGTGAGACTCGTCTGCTGCAATCTAACATCCCCAAAAATGGGGAGGAAAAAAAACTAAAACTCTGCCTCCTCTTGGCACCCTGGTGTCTTTTAGCCTTGATCACCAAAACAGATGCGACACATCATCCACAAACACAAGCCATCCAGTAAGATAAAAGCTGCACGCTCGCCTCAGGTCAGTCTTAACCCAGATCACAATATGAAAAGCACAAGGAAAACGCTGCAAATTGAAATTTCTCTCTTACTCAGAGAGATCTTTTATTAATATTTTATGTTCTTACACAATGCAAACTGGTTCAGTTCAAACTTGCTGCCTGCCAGGGCGAAACAAAAGCATGTTTCAACCAGAAAAACCAGGTCACAGCTTTTACTAAATGGGTATCCAAGACTGAGTGAGAGTAGCAGCTATAAGAGCTATTAACATAACAACAGCAGCGAAGTTACACACCATGCCAACACATTCAAATAAACAAACGGTTGGTTACACAGCTCGAGTCCAAATTGCTCTGCTCGAGCAGTAGCTCTTGCTGCATCGAGCAGCGACACCAAACATCCTAATCGTCCTGATGATTTCATTAGGCCTTCCCCTCTGTCGCAATGATTGTCTCGGGAAGAGACCAGATCCAGACATGCCTCAAGTCTTCAGACTGACCTCGCGGGGACAGCGATCAGTGGCCCTGCGCGCCAGGGGAACCCCTCCTGCACAGATTTGTCGCAGGACTGCTGGAAGTCATGTGGCTCCTGTGTGTTTCAACAGGTAATGAATCCCTCGGGTGATGAGTGGCACGGATGAGTTACCCCCCCTCCCTCCAGCTATGGAATCCATCGATTGAAGGCATTGCTACTCTAACGAATCTATGACAGCAAATGAATGGTTACAGGGAGGCAGTAAAGCAACAGCAGGGAACAGAGGGGGATGGACGAGCTTGCAGTGTCTTTGTCTTTGTGAAATAGGTGAAGGGGGCTGATAAAGTTTGTGTTCAAGCTGTCAGGTGGGAGGTGGAGCACAGTGGAAAGGGAGGGCGGCTCTGTCAGCCAGTTTTACTTGTAATCACCTACCTGGGTGTGCTTTGACGAGCCGAAGAGGACCAGTAAATTTCTAGAATTGGCCTCTGTTGGCAAATGGCAAGGAAATAAATAATAAACATTTGCCCTTCTGCTTGCTGGTGTCATTGGTCTATTGTGCTAAAACAATCAGAAAAAGGAGTTTACACCTCTGAAACAGCCACATGAAAGCCCTCATTCGTGCAACTTTGTTACACACCTTGCTTTCATATAAGCATAACAGACGAAGCCAAATGTTCGGTTTATAGCAAGAAACTTTTGATTAAGTATTTGAAAAAAATGACCTTGATACCACTCTAGCATCCTTGCTGTTTCCATAACAGTGCGCACTAAAATCGTCTACTCACAAGTGCGTATTTTTCCCCTTTTTTTTGTTTTAATGAAATAGTTTTATTATTCAGTCATTTCTAACTATATAAAAAAATGTGATGCCAAAAAAGTAATCATTCAGAAGCAGGATCCCCACCACCCCTCCGTCGCGCTGTTCTGATAAGGGTTGTAAACCTTTGTCAGGCTTGTCGAGCTTATCAGAATGATTCCCCTCCCTTGTTACGGTCACATAAGCGTAAAGGGTAAACACAACATTTACAAATCATTACTGGATTTATATGCACATTCTGATGAGCAGAAACTCGGAGGAAAATATCTTCCTTAAATGAAGTTCAGCGTGTCAAGCCTTTAGGGGCTATTGGGGAGGTTTTCGGAGGGGGTGTGGGGGTATTTGATTTGCTTTTTTTGTCTGTGTGCAAATTTCTTCCAGCATTCATTCCTAAAAGTGGAACCACAGAGCTAAAGCCCCAGTTTCCCTAAAGTCATTGTACATGGAAACTCTGAGACAGTCTGCTAAGCTGAGATATAGAGAGGGCACATTCTGCAGTCCACGAGGATTCACATTTACTCCTTTGCTCATAATTAAAGCAAACCACACGAACAACTTACAAAACATTCACCAGAGCTGCTTTAATATTAGCTAATCAACACATTCATTACTGCCACATAAGACTTGGGGGGGTCAATCTTGTAAAAACACCAGGGGACAACTGGTCCTAATCCAGTGAAATGTATTCACTTGACTGTGTTTGGCAAAAGGCAGATGTAGGAAAAGAGGCTACTTGAGTTTGAAGAGCCATCTTATCGCTGAGTTAGAGTGCAGCCCTCGCAGCTAAGAAGCAGATGCTCGGGGTATGGCTCACTGGTTGACCTGTGAGCAAAGCCAATCAGAGCCATAGAGAGGGAACAATGTGCTATCACGGTGATATGCACTTGTTTTGATAAGCGGCTGTCTGCCTGAGTCCCTCTAGTTTGTCAGACGGGCTTGCTGCAATATTGGCAGAGGGTTATGAGAATGCCTGTAGGGCTGCACGGCACAGTTCAATTCCATGTGCGCTGCAATCTCAGAGCTCTCAGGCTTGCTAAATCAATTACACAGAGTTGTGGAGCCCGGGCTTCTCCCCTCATATAACACCAATTGTTTCTGTTTGCTTGCACTGGATAGATAAAATACACACTTCCTGATAAGTGGATAGAATAGCTGCGTGCATTGGTGTGTATTCTGCATGAGTTCAACTTTTGAGATGTCCACTGAAGCAGCTGTCAGAGGTCAGACTGCAGCAATCCCCGCAAGTCACAAAGAAGAACAGACAGCAACTGAAGCCTTTGCATCTAAAGCAGACGATGCTTCAAGGCCCCAGTGAAAGCAAGAATAAATTTTCCTTCTCCATCAAACTGAGTCCAAGAGCTAGTGTTTGGAGAGAAATTAATGACAAGGGCGCTGCAGATCAACAGAGCCTGGGGGCATCAACAGAGCCCCGGCTTAAAGCTCGGATGTCTGCAGGGAAAAAAACAACAGCGTGCTTCAAGAGGGAAGCAACACAAGTCCAGCTGCTACTTGCCCCACACTGGATAAAACCCACCCTAAGCTCCATGTCTGCCTCAAACGCAATCTTCCCACACGCTCGAATTTACCACAATTTTACACAGTTGACTATTTTTGTTGCATAAACACGGGCTACAGCAGAATGCTCCCACGGGGCTTCATGCGGCTCATCATCCTCAAACAAAAATCAATCATCATCTCGTCACCTGTCCGCCCAATAAAGGTCAGCTGACACGTTTTTGAAATCTGGCTAATTAATATCCAGAATGTCACAAAAGGTCAGCACCATGCTAACGGTTTTGTTGGTTTTGTTAAGCTGTTTGTTGAACTCGCAAAGGTAAAATTACAAAGCTTGTTTAAAATTAAAAATCACAGTTTTAAACGAGATCGACAGTCAATTCCCCTTTCGGGCAACTCACTGAGTAAATATTGCAGACGAGGGAAGAAAACAATGACAGCGGGGTGTTTGGCTGATAAATCTCTCCCTTGTGGTTTTATTTACTTCATTTACATGCACATAACGATGTATGTAGCCGGGAGGTGAAAAGAGCTAAATACTGTGAAACAGGGCAAAATGAGAGCTGGAGGGAGGCCATGGAAACACAGATTCACATCACATTTCATGAGCAGCTCTCATTCAAATTGCACCTCCTGCACTCTTAGGCTCTCATATGTCTCAGCACCATACTGTACATACTGTGCGTATACCTGCAACCAGCGCTGCCCCACCCTACCCAGCCGAGCAGGCTCCTGTCACAGCCGTGGTATTTTTCCCGCTGCATCTACTTTGGGATTCAGCTGAAGGCTGCTGGGAGGAAAAAACTGTTTAGTGTTCATCTTTACGTCTCGGTGACAAACTACAGTCGTTTCGGGGGAGCCTGACAAGAAGCTGCAGAGGCTGACACATGACACGCTGCCTCGGGGGAAACCTCTCGGGCACGCCAATAATAACTCCACGACGCTCGGCGTCTCCCGAGGCACGCGACTGGGCGCGTGCACAGCACATAGCGTCTGATTTATGGAAATAAGATACCAAAGTGCAAATCTTAGGGCGGAATATGCGTAAAAGTTTACATCGCTCTGGTTTCTATCACAGCATCTCCCGCTCACTGTAAACGGGGGAGGACATCACTGCAGTTCTAATTAGTCGCTGAGTGAATTTCTAATGATATTTTTTTTAACTGCTTAAAATTAATTTTTGCTTGTGGGTTTATTGGTTGGCTGGAAAGTTTTTTGTTGTTTAGCATGTTTATACTTCTTTTTAATGGGGAAATATTAAGCAGGGTTATTAAAAATCAAATAAAAAAAAACAATTAATAAATAACAAAGTAAAGACAACAAAAAGGTAAATGACGCCTTAAAAATGAAAAGAAAATGAAAAAATGTCCAATTTCAGTGCTTCTCACAACAAAATGTAGCCAAAAGACGCGCTGAGCTTCCCAAAGCCTGACGCAGACGGGGCAGCATCAGCATCCCGATGGACTCACCTGCAGGACACGGTTATCTCCACTTTGGTGGCCGGGATGCTTCCGCTGATGGGGTCGAAGTCGCGGACCGTTGCCGTGGCCTCCACTTTGTCCATAACGTCTCCCTCCATGCGTGCGGGAGACCCGGGCCAGCTCCACTGGCCGCGTGAGCTCCTTTGAACCTGGAGAGCCGAGGGTGGAGAGCCGGAGCGCGGCGGACGGGCGAGCGAGCGGGAGCGAACACGGTCCACACAAACCTCCAAAGTGCTGTCCGTCGGACGGGCAACAGCATGGAAAGTTTAATCGGAGGCTGCAGCGGTGAAGCGATTAATCTGGCTGAAGGAGGGGGGTCACATGCCCGGGACGCCTCAGCGCCAAACTCCGCGGTTTTCCAGGCAAAGACTGAGCTCTTCTGCCAGAGGAGCTTTGAAAAGTAAAAGACGTGAACTCCTCCCCTCCCGTCTGCATTCTCCTACACGCGGGGCTGCGACTACACTCTCACTCGTTGCAGATTCGAGCTGTAGATATGTGGCGGACACTTTTTATTCTGGTCCAGATTGTCTAACGTAAAATAAACCGGAGGGCGCAAATAGCCTCGAATTCTATAGTCTATATTTATATTGAGGGAAATTTCCCTTTTCTTTCGGGTGTTTGGTTGTTTGGCTGTTCTAAAAATAAAAACCCTGCTTGAAAATTAACCCCAACATAAATTGTTCAAAGACAAGTGTTAAAATGACACGGGTTCCTTCAGAGATACCAGCTTTTATTTCTCACTGGAAAGCTGTTTGATGCTCTTTCAGCATCTGGACAGCTCCTCAAACTCCTGCGGCTTCAATCACAGCCTCTTTCCTCATTTATCTTTACAAAATGAATTACAGTTTCTTTTTTTCCTCCACACCTACAGAATGTTCTTCTTCTGGAGTCTGCATGGGAGGCTGTGCTCTCACGGGAGCTCCATTTGCATTTCATCATTTTTCCTGATTGAACAACAAGAGGAAACCAGGAGGAATTCAACCTGTCAAAAGCTCAGTTCAAAGGTAGACTTCTGTGAATGTGTGCATGGTTGTGCAGATGTATGGGGGAGTTATGTCACAGTAATCAGTGATAAAAAGACTCCCTGCTCTCATACAGAAACTGGAAATTATACTGCACATTTGCTACACAATGAAATGCCCACACGTGTACAAACTATAGCTATTTCAGCCATAGAGTCTGTATGTGGTCCATGCTATAGGCCATCCGTCATTGTGAGAGATCTACAAACAGTAGTAAGGCACCACTATTGCTACAGACTTGAGCTGATTGGGCAATGAGTGCTGCATATTTCGGACAGAGCACCACCAGAGCACAGATTTATCATTATTCATGTTCACTGTGTAATTAGGCTCCACAGTGGCCTTTGGTTGGCTGATTTCAAGCTCCCTTCTGAGCTCAGCTCCCTGCTGCCTGCTGCGAGGCTCTCCTCTGATTCTGCTCGCAGCCACCCCATTTCCTATAGCTCTGGCAGGAGTGCAATTACAGCTGTGTGAACCCTCTCAGCGGGGAGTGGGGAGTGTGTGTGTGTGTGTGTGTGTGTGTGTGTGTGTGTGTGTGTGTGTGTGTGTGTGTGTGTGTGTGTGTGTGTGTGTGTGTGTGTGTGTGTTAGAGACAGCAGTGGCACCACCCACACCTGCTTTGCATCTGAGCATCAGCAGGCCAGCTCCAGCAGCACTGGTGAAACCAACACCAACAAGAACAAAAGGCTACAAGTTACTCTAACTATGTTTTTCATTTTTGCATTTTTATTTTGTGCAGCATAAAATAACTCGAGATAATGGAGCCAGTACAGCAATCATTTTGCTCCACATCATTTCTCTGACATCGCTACTTTTCAGACACTAACAGTATTTCAAACATTTACTCAAATATAATATAGGCATACTGGTCAACATGCACATCTATGTAGATCTATTGTGACTAAGTGTAACATTAAACAACAGTTTTAATGTTAACTGCTGATTCTACCGTCTACTGTACTGCACAATAGTTTTGGTTTAGTCATAGTAACTGTATAGTCATTGGTTTTGCCTGACATGTGCTAATCAATACAGATACCTGAACAGCCAATCACATGGCAGCAACTCCGTGCAATTAAGTGTCTAGACATGGTGAAGAAGCCGTACCACATCAGCTTGGCATGGTTATCTACTTTGCTGCTCCTGTCAGCTAAGAACAGGAAACTGAGGCTCACCAAAATGAAAGAATACTGGAGAAATGTTGACTGGTCTGATAAGTCTTCATTGTGCTACAACATTCCAATGATAGTGTCAGAAACTGCCATTAAAGTATTCATCCTGCCTGTCCAGAGGTTCAGGCTGGCAGTGGTGATGTAATAGTGTGGGGGACATTTTTTGCCACACTCTGGGACGCTTAATTAACTAAGCATAACTTAAATGTCATACCTGAGTATTGTTGCTGACCATGTCCATCCCTTTATGGCCACAGTGTACACATCTTCTGATGGCTGCTTCAAACAGGAAGCAGCATGTCATGAAGTTCAAATCATTTCAAACTTGTTTCTTGAACACAACAGTGAGTTCACTCTATTCAGATAGCCATTACAGTCACCAGATCTCAATCCAATAGAGCATCTTTGGGGATGTGTTGGAACCAGAGATTCACGTCATGGATGTGCACTCAATAAATATGCACCAACACTGTGACACTATCATATAAATATTTTACCGAAATCTCTCAGGAATGTTTCCAACACCTTTTTGAATCTATGCCATCTAGTGTTGGTTAGAAAGCTTTCCAGCATTTGAATTGTTTGTGCATCCTTATTGTTATTGAGTTATTGTTCCACTATTCGGTTTAATAATAGTGTTTGCCTGTAATGGAGATAAAAATCAGCATTTAAATCCACTATTCTTACAAATGTCCTTCTCTGCTCCTCTTTTTCAATCAAGTGGCCAAAAACCACAGTTTATGCAGTGGTCATATGACACTGTAGCTGCTGTCCCATGTGACTGCTGTCTACGCTTACTTACATAGTGGAAGTAAGTATAGGGGACAGCAGTCACTGAACTGGACCTCCTGATCAAGTTGGTGTCTTTTGGAGCATTTTTAATGGGACAGTATAACCATAAATAATGGCTTGCTGTGTGGTAAAGTCCGCCCAAAAAGTTTGTGCTTTAGTTTGTCAAGTGAAAGTCTGGGATCTTATTAGTCAGCTACATTGCACCATTATAGTATTTGAATGCAGTTTGCTAACCGTGTTTGAAAGAGGGCGTCCATATTGGTTCATTCTTGTCTAAATATGGTGACATCTGACTCAAAAAAAGATGAACAATGAGCTTTCAAAACGCTGTAAGCACATCAATGATCTCACAGTGACTGCGGCCAACTTTAATACACAGTTAAAAATATGATGAACATGAACACCTGAAAAAGAAAGTGTGTTTGTTTGGAGTTCCTCTGTGTTCATGGAGACACAGACGAAGGCGAAACCTTCACCATTACATACCTGGACGAATGTTTTGTTTTTATGTTTTCATGATCATTACTTAGTTAAATCTGAATGCGGACATGATACGGATAATTTTAGATACAGCCTGACTGACACTTTCCAAGTATATAATTATCAGTGCTAAATAAATGTCTAGAAACCCCCTTAAACCCCACTCACAGCACTTAGCTGAGTCACCATGTTTTAAGTCTTCTTCAGTGTCAAACTAACTCATAAATAGTTGTTATTCCATGCAATGGCACATAGCAGGAACAAATTAGGTATGATGAATTCAGCATACTTAATTCTCAAAACAAGGATTAAATATAATGGGCCCCAAAATGAGGCCAACAACTCACTGAATCCAGCGCACTTCATTAGCTCCAATTTCCAGTTATGGAAAGAAAGAAGGAAGGAAAACATTTATCCATGATGACAACTCTTATTGATCATTGCAGTGTAATCTATACATACAGTGAAAGAGACAGTCAAATGGACAGAAAGTCAAACCCCATTTTTCAAACCTGTTATCCTGCATGAGTGTGTCTACAGAGATACAGCCCTCTCCTGTGTTTGAAAAATCTGTAGTCACCATTTAGCATTCAAATAAATATCTAAGAGACATAGACATTTCATTTTGTGTTTTTAAAGGAGTAAAACTGGCTCTTCTATTCTGTTATCAGCTGCTCCAGCAGGATGCAGGATACTTAAGACTGGGGGGAAAAAACAGAAAGTTAAAGCTAGTAGTTTCTGCTCCATGAAGTATATTTTAAATTAGCAAATCCCCAGCAAAGCCGCATGCTTCATGACGACTGGGGACCGCCAAAGATTGCATGTATTTAACTATGTTTATTGACTTAAAATTTTACTTTTCTTTGTGTGTTTTTATGATAACAGTGAAAAAAAATAGATTTTTATTCTTTAAATGACAAAAGCAAGTAATCCGTGCTGTTGTAAAATTCCACTATTCATCCTGCTTTTTACCCCTCTGGTCTCAAATACCTTCAGAAACAGGTGATTGTACATAGAGTATCTGCTAAACAGTACAAAACAAATCACTGACACACAAACACCTGAAGAATAAACCAAAACAATGAGAAATTAAAAAGCTCCATACAGCTACAGCTATGGATTTATCATAAAGGCACCCATTTCACAAAACACAGGCTTGTTTGATTAATTAAATTGATATTAAACAGAGCTCTGAGCACAATTTTCAGTGTGGATCTTCTGCTTGGTATTAATTTTTCTACTGTGATAGCGCTGCATTTCCTAAAGGAAGAATTTGTATATTTGTTATACCACTGAATGTTATGACATCAGTGCATCTGTGCTGCTGGCATTTCCTGTTTTTGTGAAATGACTTACAATAAAGACAGAGCACTCTCGAGAGTCTGTAATACCAACTTTTATTGTGCAGTCTGAAAACATTCCATGCATTTGCTTTGAAATGAACATCTCTGAAGCAACCTACTGTAAATTTACAGCAGAGTTACGTCTTGATTCCATTTTTTTGCCTCTCTGTCGATTAGCAAACACTTTTCAAGGACACCCGTGCCATCTGTGCAAAACGTTTGTCGCGTTTTAGAAAGAAAAAAAGAAACACCGAATGAATTAACTTAATTTCAGTTCATCTTACTGTCCTGTGGAAAATAAACGTCTAATGCCGAGACTGAGGCACAAATTTGCAGCCTTCTGGCATCAGACGAGAGCAGCGCGAGATGAAGAAGAAATACTGACAGCAGAGCTTCTTGCAATCACCAAAATCTGTTTGTGTGAGGCTGTTTGCGCTAAAAAAATGTGTTGATGCATCTCTTTTTGTATTTTTACCTTGCTTAGTGCTGTTGTTTTCTAACTATGTTTACACAATCGCCTCAATTGCTTTGCACAGTGCCTTCCCTTTGACTAGAGCGCCTGGTTTTTTTTTTAACCTCGTCTGATGACAAGTGTTAGACGTGGCTTTTAGTGCTTTGTACACAGGGATGTTGCTTTGTATTCTTTTTGGCTAATTATGTGTCTTTTAGCTAAAATAAAACATCCATGCTCAATTAGTAGTCTGAGTAATCTAGGAACTGACAACTACTGATTGGTCAAACTATGTCCCTGCAGCTACAACATGCCTGTCACTTCATTTAGAATTCACGGGGAAAACCTGAATTAACAATTTGTGTTGGCAGCTCTAGAAAAGCACAGGAAGCATCTCCTATTTGTGTAGCATCTTTTAACGTGAACCCTGAATCTCCTAAAAGACTAAAAGGAAAACTTCTCCCTTTCATCACATAAATCATCGCCTCTGTGCTGAGCTGCAAACACATTTGTCATTCTCCGTTTCAGACCATCCGATCACTTTGTCAGTGCTGTTTCCTTCCTCTAAAGAGAAGGAAACGGGGGGGGGTATTAGATCCCTCTGGTGCGATGATGTTCAGGTTACACTTAGAGGAGGTGTGTGTGTGTGTGTGTGTGTGTGTGGATATCAACTCATACATAACAGTACAAATGAACAATTGAAGCCAACTGAAAAATTGTGTTTAGTCCATTTCTACTCTGCTGCTCCGTCCAATTGAGCTGCACTGATGTGAGGTGGTTTCACTTAGCATGCCCATGGGAACAGTGAGGCATTTTGGCTCATTCATCTTCTGTGTGTCGAAGAAAACCGCAGAGGGCATCACAGGACTGGTGCGCTCTGTGCGTATATATGCATGACATGGATGTGTATGTGTGTGTATGTGTGCCACCATCATTGTAGCAGGGATTCATCCGTTACACTGTTTGAGCCAAGGTCTCCAGCCGCTCTTCCACCATCGCTGAAAATCAGGGGACGGAAAACAGACTTGTTTTACTGTAGTGAAGCCCTGCCACTCCCCTGTCAGGCGGTTCATTATACTGAGACAGAGATGCAAGGTCCTATAAAGTAAAGGCATTCCTTATTATAGAGCACAGTCAGGATGTTTCAGAGTCTTGTAAGTTCAGGCTGGAACCAGCTGCAGAACTCACAGATAATGTCAGGCCAGTCTCCAGTGATAACAGGTTGAGAATTACAGTCACGGATACCTTTGTAGTTACGTAAGGGTGTTTTGAAAGGCTCAGGGTTCGCAGGTTGTATCTCTGTGGTTTCTGCTTTGAAATGTTGCGCACGTACAGTAACACGGGGTAATTTATTCGAATCATTTTCTGTCCAAAAGAAAAATGAACAGAAAGAAATAACTGGATTTATTGAGAGCTGTCATGCATACAGGGATCATATAACCTTTCATAATTCCCAAGTGTGATTGCAAGTGGTAAAAAAAAAAAAATGCTTGCACATTTTAATAAAAGAAAATAATACTGGGGTCATTTCTCATATCCTCTGACAGATCTGTTCCTTAGGCAGCTGAGACAGCTGGGAGGACTCGGATGTGTGGCAGACATTTCTTCTCTCTTTCACTTCATACCCAAAGGAAATTTTAACTTTGAACTCAGCTTGTGGATTGTATTATTAATGCAGCTCATGTACACAGCCACGGCAGTTTGTAGCACAGGCTATGAAATTTGTCAGCTGTTGTAATTTCTTTTGTAATGATCCTGGAGAGAGAGGAGAACAAGAGCAGAAAACATCAGCAGCAGCTCTGCACTGCACACCCACCTTACCTCAGAGACCACTGAAGGGTCACTGGGATACGTGAACCACAACGGTCCACGGTCTAATCTTTGCCTTTTTATTTCTATTTCTCGCTTATTTGTCTCCAGGGACTCTGCGTGGTTTGCAGGTGTGCTTTTTTTCCCCCCCAACAACAATAGAACGACTCTGCCGGCGATCTCTCTGGCAGCGTACGACATCGCTCCACCATTTTTGTGAAAATATGTTTCACATTCTGTTTGCAGAGCGGTCAAATTGTCCAATCAATGAATCCAGTTGCTGTATTTAAATGCCAAGCTGTAAGAGACAGAAACGATCCCTAGAGAAGTCATTTAGGGCTCGTCGGCTTGATGAGCCGCCTCCCTCTGAATGCCAAGAATGCATAAACTTGTTGGAGACATAATCTGGAAAAGTTAGGGTTCCTCGCATCTGAGCGCCTCTTGAGGGTTTCTCTGAATAGCGCGGTGTTGCCGCATGCCTCCTTGCTTCACTTCACAGGCAACTCATCATCCACCAGCAGCCTGACCTAGATCCTGCCATCCCTGTGCTCAGTTCGTATACATATTCATTGGGCTCTCTTAATCATAAGACAGCCCCTTGAGCGGAAGAGAAAACTCTCTAATTAGTTGCTATCATCCGATGGCAGCTCATTGGGCTCCGTTTGTCTTGCCTGTCACATGTTTTTGTCACTGTGTGCCAGTGCGGTTGTTTCGAGGCCGGTTGTCATCTGCCATAACTGCGGTCACTTGCAAAATAAGGGTTATGATGCAACTGAAATCCCATTACAAGTATGTTGAGGCTGGCTTGATACTGTCTCTTCAGTAGTAGTAGTAGTAGTAGTAGTAGTGCTTCAGAGACTCCACCACGTGACTGTCATAATGGAAAGGCTGGGGTTTGTAGCTGCCTACTCTCAGAGAAATCCATGAAGGATGCTCAGCTTCTTCAGAGTGTGTTAGTCTTCTCTCCTTGTCCAGAAACCTCCAGAGTTTTCTGTGTAAATAAGACCCTCGATTTAATTTAGCTTAATTGGTTTTAATATGCATCTTGGGCCCTCAGATCATGAGTGGACACATTATATGCAAGCGTTAATGACCATCAAGCTGCCTTGTGAATCAGTTACATAAGCCACTTCAGTAATCCTCCGTGTCCTGACCCCACCCTAACAATGATACTGTAAAAGGAAGACTATGTCCGTCTTGTCTTGTGCCCTCTAGCAAGTTGCAAATGACTTTGTCCAGTGAGCAGTAGCTGGAACGGGTCTTACTAAACAAACTACATGCTTGGTTCACAAGGGACAGTCGAAACAGTACTTTTGTGACAGTCTATGTGTTGTGATTCCACAGGAGAAGACTGAAATACAGGGACAGTGAGATAGGATTAATAAACAAAAAATGAGCTTTTAAGGACCAATACAACAAAATCCAGAAACAAACTAAGTCCAAACACTGATCCAGGATTCTAAAGGAGCACAAAATGTAAGGGGAGAACAAACCAGACAGAAAACAGGCAAACTGACATCTAACAGGGGGAGAGACAAGACTCTGAAAGCCCCACAGACTCAGGTGACACTATTAAGAGAGGCAAGTCAGACAGTCATTACCACAATAAAATAGGAAGTCACAGTGAGGAAAGACAAGAAAACTAACACACTGGCTAAATAGAAAAGGACAAGGAAACCCTCAGAAAGCAACACACAATGTTCATTAAATTAAAAACAGGAGCCCAAACTCAAATACTAGACCTCGACTTTCTGGTGGAAGTGATACTGAAAGTAAAGAAATCTACGTATACAATCACCCAAGACACATTTTAAAATCAAATGTAGGCAGGGTCTTAGAGCTGAACTTTAACCAGTCATATCAGTGCTACATCCAGTGGATTGCATCACACTGTTAAGTTCTGTGAAAAATTCAAACCACAGTGTGTTTCTGGGTCTGTAAAGCTTGTTAACATGGCACAATATTGGAATAAATGTGACTCTGAAACAAATAAAATTTGCAATTAAGAAAACCTAATTAATAGAACAAACTGAGGGAGATGTTAACATCCTTCTTCCCTAAAGTTGTGGAACTTACAAAAGAAGCAACAATAGAAACAGCAGAGGGCAAGCTGAAAATGTACTCGAAGCATCTTCATGGCATTCTTTGTAACATCCTCTGTGTTTAGTTACCACATTTTAAGTGTTGTTGTCCGTCAAGCTATATCTGTGTGACATTTTTCAGCCACAGATTATTACAAATCATACCAGACTGTTTTTAATTTGATGTGTAGCACTTCTCTGGTTAAGAAAATGAATTTGACATGTAAAACTGCTTGAGTGCATCTTTCAGTTGCATATCATGGAGGACAAAACACCTGCCAGGAAGCTCAGGTGTGCAAAAGATAAGACACAGACGAAGAGGCTGGAGACGAATATAATTCTCAACAAAAGTCAAAACACTCAGAAAGAACTACACTGAAATGAGGTGAAAAAAAAAAAGAGAGCAGTTCTCCTATCAGCCTAAAGTTTGACAGAAACAGACGTGTTAGAGGGCTTAATGAAAAAAAAAATCCTAATATCTTCAAAGGCTGCAAAAGTTAAAATGCCAGAAAGACAAACAAAGCTGACGGCTTCTTGTTATTTTCTGATGAAAGAATTCAAAAAGAAAAAACTAAACACACAAGTTTGTGTGCTTCTTATATATGTGAGGACATCAATCCCTGACAGAAATGAATCCACTCTTCAGTTCCGTTCTTCTCCAAAGAGTTTTTTAGCATCTTTAATCTCTTTCCCAATTTTTATCATTTCGGTTCACTCTTCTTTGCATCGTTTTTCCCATTTGCGATCCCGTACAACACCTTCCTACTTCCAGATTGCAGAAACATTAGCCAATTAGCTGGTGAACACGGTGGATGTTTTGGCCACTGGAGAGGAAGATCTTTCTTCCAGGAATTGGTGAAACCCTAAAACGTTGCTAAAAAGAGAGTTAATATTGTACTTTAAACATTAACTCTCATGTGGGCGAAAATTCAACCACAAATGATCATTTTACCCATGAACGGGTTTTGGGGTTTTTTTTAAAGGCTCTCCGGTGGACTGTCTGTCGTTGTCTTAAAATAAAAAGTTGTGTTTTTTTACTGCAACCCTCAAACCTCAAATAGGCTACTTACGATACAAAACACAACTAAACCTGCCCCAAAGAAATATTGAGCAGAGACGGTCTCTATCTCAGAATGAATCTTACAAAAACAGAAGTGCAATAAAACATGCGCATACACACTTGTCACTATTTGTCATCGTCCACAAAGCTGCTTTTTCTTGTCAGGGGCTGAATTGTTAGAAATTCCTGCCTGCTCGCATCCACGCCAGACGTTACTGTGTCCAGTGCAAATCAATGAAATAAAATGAATTGAATTACTTTGGAGGCTGGGAGCCTGGGAGAAATGTATCATCTGCTCATCTGCTGAATTATAGTCCACAGCATCATCTACATTTTCCATTGCAGCGTCGTCATGCCACAGCAACACACTTGTTATCAGCCTGCTTCAGGATGCAAAGTGAAGGAAGCGCGGCTGCTCATCTTTAACAAAATCTGAATAATTTAGATGTTTGATAAAAATAAAATTGCCTTCAGTGGCACCATCAGAGACTGGGCTACAACTTAAAGTGAGAGAAACGAGGGGCCTCCCATCCAGAGCACTTTCCAAAAGCATTTTGACCTCATCTATTTGTTCAGTAAGCACTGAGTCTAATCTCAAATGCTGCACCCATGTAGCCTCGTGCCCCTGTAGTGCCAAGAGTCAGGGATACTTTTCTTTAGCACCCTGATCAAAGTTTGCTTTCCACTGTGGGTGGGAGGGACTTTTATCACAGTGTTTTCTTACAGCTATATTCATGCAAATTATTGCACTTATTCCCTGTGCACTGTGTGCAGAACGGCCGGGGATGACTACACAGAAAGAGTTATATGTGAACATTTGCTTTGCAACAGGTAACCACCAATGGCTCACTGAGGGGAAATAGCTGGATTCCTCCCACACAGAGATCAGACGCAGGTGCAATGGAGCACTGCTGAGCCAGAGGAGGACTAGCAGTACTGCACACATCCCTGAACATTATCAAGAGTGATCTGCTTGCTAAGTAGAAAAAAATATGAAGAGTCCTGTGATACAAGCCTAAACACCACTGTGGCTGGTTGTTGTCTTTTGCACTGCAGCAGCGTGCAGTGGTGTGAACTGTTTTTGGAGTGGAACCTATGTGTGTGACAGCATGATTAATGTGACTCCCCACCCTCGGCGTTATTCGACCCTCGTGGCTCTCACATCTAGATAATGAGGAAAGCCTGCCTTGCTGGCTGAAGCAACCTCCTCCCCTGCTCTCCATGCACAGACCCTCTGGTGCAACCATCACAGCCAGAGGATGCTCCAAGCAGGATCTGCCATTATGGTTTTCCTCATTACAGGAGCAGCGTGATTTTTAAGAGCTGATGGGCATATGTGTGCACACAGGGGCCCAAGGAAGTCATTGCTGGCAGGCCAAAAAAAGTAAAGCACTCATCAGTGGCGAGTGCTGGTAGCAGTACAGGCTTGCTGTGGACTCGTTAACGTCTACAGTCCCTTGAGCTATTCCTTACTACCAGCAGCTGCCACTTGACAATTTCCACTGAAATGACAGCTCGCTGTCGTATTCCACAATCAAATGAGTGAAGAGGCGATGAAGTGAAAGGGACTCATTGCTAACTTACAGCAAATGCTTTTCTTCATTCGCACAATGTTTACAGTTTGTCCTTCACACTTTCCAAAATTTGATTGTTGCCCCCTTAGGCTGGGATCACAGACTCAACACATTTACATTGCCATTGTAAATTCCGAGATGTCACACACATATAGAGTTCAGTGTCACATGTGTGTGTACACTGTAACTGCCTGTGAGTTAAAAAACTGAAAATATTTTTCTGTTTCAACAAGTTCTTTGGGCTCCATTAATGCCATCCTGTATGTAGCCAAAGAAGTGGATGTATGTGATGGAGCACCTCCTTTGTGAATAAAAAGAAGATGAAGCTGATAGCCAGTATGGTAAAGCAGCGTTTCTGCACATCTTCAGCCACTGCCACATTACTGCAATAAATCAGCTCACAAGGCAAACTTCAAGTCAAGTTGGGGTTCTGGAGGGCACTCTGTCTGTGGGCTGGGGATCTGGCTGGTGTGTTGCCAGTGTTGCAGGTTGGTGCATGCACTGGTGCCAGGCCCAGGAGCCTTCAGTGCATTGGTTGAACAGGGAGGGCCCTTTAGCTGCCAGGGAGGTTTTTACCATCTTTTGCAGGTGCTCTCTACCCTTGAGGAGACCACTCTGCAGGCGGGGGATCGATGGACACAACCTGGGAGTCTATTGTCTTATTTAGTCCAGGAGTTGACAGAATGTTAGGTGGGTGTATTTTTCCATGATACTACCACACATGCAGGACCTTGTGTGCAGGTGCAGATGCATCACTGAGATGCAGGGGAGGGCCTCCTCTGTGCCCTCATGGCAGTCTGTGTCTTAATTTTACTCCACAACTTAGACTTATTCTCTTTACTTACAGTCTCATGACACGTACATATAGGGCACTGGGAATGGACACACTAAACAATGTTCAGAGGGTGGTTTGTTCTTTCAGCCAACAATGTGGTGCCAGTGCTCCCATTGAGGGTTCTCAGGAGGGTCCATGCTGATGCCAGTTGCTGTCTGGCAGAGGGTCATCTGCGCCATCTGCCCCCTTTGAAATGTGCTTTTAAACACCACTCATCATAGCATATGAGCAGGCAGAGTGAGGCCTGGGGTCTTTTCACACCCCCGATCTCTGTTTGCCATCCGTGGCTGGAGGGCGGATGGAGAAGCTGGCTGTCTGGGCTGGTGGCTGCTCTGTTGCTGCAGGCACCGGGACTTTCTGCTTGTCTCCACCCCAGAGTGAATGGGACCATCTACTGGGTGTGGTGGCTGATTGCCCCTCTGGGGGTATCGGTGCCTGGACCTGGGAGTATAGAGTGTGTATGAGGAGTGTGAGTGTGTGAAAGGCATCCATTCCTGTGTCTCTCAGTTGAGTGTTTGTGTGCCGGAGGGTGGGAATGCATGTTTGTGTCTGTGTGTGCGTGTTTGTCTATGTCTATGTGTCAGCTCAGGTCTTAGACTCCCCCTCCCTGTTGTAGATTCTGAGTGGGGTTTTTTCATCTCTCCTTTTCTTTCTCTATCGTTCTTTTTCTCCTATATTTTTCTCTCCCTCTCCTCTCCTTCTGTTATCTTTTTCTCCAACTTCTTCTTTTCCACCCCAAGTCTTGTCCATTATGGTTGTAATAATCCAAAATAAAAAAATCCTAATAAAGTTTTAATCCAATATGACAATCAAGTGGACCATTATAGCGAATGCCGTAATGCTCTACTTGTGAAAGTAACTCTGTCGTTTTTTCTGCCTTCAGACAACAATTCTGATTGCTACACTGGAGACGTCTAGCAGATGCACAAATATACTGTGTGTGAAGCGAACACGTTGCGAGAATGAGAAATGTCTTTGCATATGCAGAAACTTCCTTTTGAAGCAACATCTTGTCATCGCCGTTTACATGAGCTGGCATCATCATCAGTCACTGTTTCATCAGCATTTGATGCAAATAATGTTTGTTTGGATAACATCCGTCTGAGGAACCGTATTGCAAATGTGTGAAGATGAGAGAGCAAGGCACAGATGCTATACACTCATCTCACACTGAACGTTAATGCCAGCAGGGTTTTGGTATGTGTGCGTTCACAGTGGAACTCAAGTCTATCAGTATGCTTTCTATAGTCACTTCATATTGAAGCATGCTGCTAATGGGCAAAAAAGGTGCAGAACATAAAGTGTTGCACCGTATCAAAGCAGCTGTATGGTGCAGCTTCAGTAAAATCTAATGTTGTAGTAGCATGATAGTATAAGTTATACAATAACTTATCCAAAATAGAATACAATGACAATACATCTCATATAAATACTATAATAAAAAAGGAAATCTTGTTGTTGGTGGTGTTAGTTAAAAAAAAAAGTAAAACCACTTCAGAAGGGGTCACTTTGAATCTGATGCCAGCAACAAGTTCCAACAAGGTTAGGAAAGGGCTGTTTATCCCTGTGCAGCATCAACGCTTCTTTTAACAATGCTCTGTAAACTGGTGGAAATTGAGACCAGCTGTGTTTTTGAAAGTGAAGCTTTTTCTTCAGATAAGCAGTTCAGAGCCTCCTTTGTTTGTATTTTGTTTCAGCCGATTCTGAACCCACTGTGGAGCAGTGTTGTACTACACAGAGAAGGTGGTTTGGTTTTGTCTCGTTTGCTTCAAATGGACTGCTGGGTTTTTGTTTCTGTACAGTGCTGTGCAAAAGTCTCGATTCACCCCTCATTTCTTTATACTTCCCTAGGAGCCAGAATTTCTTGTAACTTTTGGTCCTGAGCAATAGTTCTCCAGGCGTTCTAGAGACAAAACTAGTGTTTTGTTTACACATAACACACAACTTAGCAAAGAACCAATTTTAAATTGCATCTTTATGAACTTTGTAATGAAACCTGTCGATGATAGCACTGTTTGGCAGGCATGAAACTGTGTCGTTGCACCAACAAGGGGATTCTTAAAGAGCTCTTTACTGCAAATGTGGCATATATCAGCATGGTGTGCAGTAATTGAGGAAGAAAGACAAGTGGACGACAAAAAATTAAGTGTCCTAAAAAATATGTACATCTACAGCAGGTGAACAGTGTCTGACAGTCATGTCCTTAAGATCCAACAAAGACCTGACACAGGACCTCAACAGTACTTAAGCAGTGTGACATCATCTTAACAGAGAACAGAACAAAACGCGTCTGAAGAAGTGCTTTAAATGTCCTTCAGTTAGCCTGAAGACTACTTAAAGAAATTATGAGAACGCTTACCTGAGAGAGCTCAGGCTGTGCTGAAGAATAAAGGTGGTCATACCAAATATTAACTTTCAAGCTTGTTAAACGCTATATGGTAAACCAGGGGTAGGCAACTCCAGGCCGGTGTCCTGCAGGTTTTGGCTCTGTCCTTGATCCAACACAGCTGATTTAAATGGCTAAATTACCTCCTCAACATGTCTTGAAGCTCTCCAGAGGCCTGGTAATGAACTAATCATTTGATTCAGATGTGTTGACCCAGGGTGATATCTAAAACCTGCAGGACACCGGCACTCGAAGCCTGGAGTTGCCTGACCCTGTAAAACGGACTGGTTCTTATATAGCACTTTTCTACTCTATCTGAGCACTCGAAGCGCTTTACACAACTTGCCTCATTCACCCATTCACACAAGCACTTTTTTCTATGTAAGTGCTTCTATCTAATATTCACACACATTCATACTCCAGGGTAGTATCTCGCCCAAGGATATTTGGCATACAGACAGGAGCAAATGGGGATCGAACCACCAACCTTCCAATTAGTTGGTGACCTGCTCGACCTCCTTAGAATTGCTAGAATTGTGCAAACCTTTGTTTTTGTCTTATATACTGTGTTTCCATGTATGTTTGGACATTTCAATTAATCGCTGTACATATTTCCCATTTTCCTGGCAAAAAATAAAAATAAAGATATGGGGGGGGGACTTAAGAGTTTTGCACAGCGAGGGGTTGTTTTCTTTGCAAGGCAAAATCAATAAGAAAAACCTTCGTGATGCTATGTAGCTATTTGAACTGCACATTAGTGTTTTTTATTAATGCAGTGCTGTATTGGCGGTGGATTATTGGTTTTCAGTCTTGTTCGTTGTGTGCAGAGATTTATCCAGGTTCTCTGAATCTTTTCTTGTTATTATCTACTCTGGGTGATAAAAGTCCTTATTTGCTTTGCAATTTTGCGTTGCAAAATGTAACCTTTAAATAGCAGAACTATTTGCTGAAACAGTCTTTCAGCAAATCAGAGCCTTCCTCGTCATTACTTCTAAAAGACTATAATCTGGTATAATCACCCAATCATGTTAGGCCTACTGACCCGTTTGCCATCTCACTTAATTAGCTCTGAGATGTTCCACCAGGTGTTTTTTCTTTCTTTTCTTATTTCAAGCATCAAACAGCCTTATTAAAGATGTCGCCGACGAGTCTAAAGGACTTCTAAAGAAAAATGCTTCCATGTAAACATGGTAATGCTGTCTTTATACTGTTTTCAATTAAATATAGAGTTTGAGTGATTTGCAGAACATTTATCCTGTGTTTTTGTTTACATTGTATACCACTTTTTTTTTAATTAGAGCTGTTGAAAATACACTGGTAGACAAGAATTGGATGAGAAGATTATTCTTAACTTTCATGTCTGTCTATTACAAAAAAGTCAAGTTTAGCACATGCATGCACATACACACAGGAGAAATGACAAAGTGGCCCAAAACCATTCTCACCCACACAAATCAATAACGAGTAGATGATGAAACAAATAAGATTAAATTCAGTAATTAGTGAGCTTGGAAGGAAGATTTTGCAATTGTTGGACGGAGCCGGTGTAGCTGTTCTAATCTCTGTGTTTAGATAAACTAATCCCCTGCGTGTTACATTTATCACAGGCTACAGAGCAGGAAAAAGAAAGTCAAATTATTCCCATAAATCACAGCAACATATCTGGAGCTGCTTACTGCTTTCTCCTTACAACAGCACTGTGACAGCAAAAACTGTATTCTGTGAATATTTCAATGTAGAGAGAACACAGGCAGAGAGAGAAATAGAAACAGTAAACATCCTGTAAGCGAGCATGCTTTTTTTTTTTTTTTTTTTTTACAAGCCATGGGGTGAACTTGCAGAGAAGAAGAGTGACACGGAGAGTGGGCTGAATCTGCAGTAAAATCCTTCACAGTCCAATTAACAGCAAGAATTTCCCCACAGCTTTTGCAGCACCGCCTCGCCAAAATTTTAATTCGGGGCGGGGGGCGGGCGGGGTTCTGCTTCTTATTACTTCTTCTACAAGGTTGCATAACGACTGAAGCGTCAGTCACACACACACTGACTGAAACAGGCACTTGTGTCTAAAAGGGAACACATCTATAAAAGACACACACAGAAAAGCACCTGCAGCAAAACACGGACAACATACATCCCCTCTCCTCTGTTTGGGCCACTTGACAGACATATTGATGGTGACATTTCAAAAAGGGCACTCCACATCATGACTGAAATATAGGTGTGTTTTCTTTAATCTTTTGAGGGCCTCTGATATTATACACACACATACACAATCAAAGTTCAGAGGTTTGGTTCTTTGCACACCGCCGAGTCAAGCAGAGGAGATTCGAAAAGAAAGAATATCAATGAGATTCGCCCCCTGAGATAAATGTGCCTTCTTGTCACGCATGTCCTTGCATAACTGCACCCCTACCTGATATCTCATGCAGAGTGTGTGTGTGCTCGCAGGAGAAGCCGGTGTCGTGGCACCAATAACAGTGTTTTCACGGGGATTTAGCCTGTCAGGAGGACTGAATGATAACCCCATCACAGACTTGATACCATGTACACATACACACTCACTGGGCTTGGAAACAAAGAAGGGCATCTGCATGAGGTTTATGGAATAAACACACTGACAAGTCGAATTGTGAAAAATGCAGCTGTGGATTTACTGGTGACGTTTTTGTTTTCATGTCAAATGAAAACCAGTGTGACTGAAGATTTTGTAAATTAATACATCAACTTAGAAGTTTTCAGAAGCCAGTTCCCTTCAAAAAACAACACGCCACAAAGGATTTGTTTAAAATACTCTTGGGTTCAAGATCAAAAGATAGCACAGGAATACCCTCCTCTGGGAGGAAGGTATGATCTATATCGAGCTGTTCTCTTTTGTGTAAAAGCACTGTATGTAAATGCAAATGTGTGAACAGTGAGGACAGTCTGTTCCTTGTCTGGCTGTTTGTTCGAGTGGACGTATGGGGGGGGGGGGGGTTGCACTCTTAATCAATCCTCTGTGCATAGACTGTAATAAGTAAGCTGACTCACTTCAGTCAATACACTTAATGGCATACTGCCCCCTCTTGGACACTGATAATAAAGGTTTTTGGTTTTTTTCATCACAGAATAATCACTTTGAGTCATTTTCTGTGCTTTTATTTATTCTCTTTGTGCACAATGGCAGTCTGTTTGTAGTGTTTGGGTATAGAAAAAAATCTCATTACTGTGACGCCAGACACACATTCCAAGAGCTGTAACCATAGCCGATGCCTCAGTTATCCCAAAGGTAGTGATGCGGGGTCGTTTGGGCAGTGTGGAGAAAAAAATTTGCTCTTTTCTCTCTTTGAAATAACAAGATGTGTCTAACTGAGGTCTGGATCAGCTCCTGCTTTCTGCTGCCAAGTCATGCCGACTCTACAGAGAAGGGATAAAAGAAGATTGGCCTCAGAGCCGGCTGGACAAGCATCCATGGAGCGGCCGTGGCGTAATGAAGGAAAGAAAACATTAACGGAGGGGTCCGGCGTCAGGGAGGAGAGGATAACATTTGGGTTGTTTCCTGAACACAAGCTGTTGCTGTGAGCGAAACACAAAAAAATGCGACTGTTCCATCTCTTGTTGTGGGCAGAGCTGCAACCATTACAGCACCTGCACTGAACTCACATGGCTCATTATTTTAAACAGTGTGCCTAAAAAGAAACAAAGGCATGCTGGAGCAGGGTCAGGGCGACTGATGCAACAGAAGGAGGTGTTTAGAAGGATATTACTGTACTCACAACCTCAGAGAGATTAAAATGAGAAAAGTAAGGGGAAACTAGAAATGCACTCAGAGACTGGCTAGTCTTCTGTAACAACCCTGCAGCATACTGATTGAAGAGGTTTATTAAACTGAATACTAAGTAGAAGACTGTCTTATTATTCTCCCCCAACCAGCATCAATGGGCTGCACTTTCCTCTGGGCTAGTCATAAAAAAAAAACAGGGCCCGAGTTTAATATTCAGATGAAATCATCTTCATATTTAATTGGCACTGGCATAGAAAGCTAGTGGAGTGTAGTGAAAACTGGTTGTTTGTCACGAATCCAAAGTCCAGGAAGAAAAAGTCTCTTTTTTCTTACAGTCAGAAACCGGAAGATGACACATACAACATTAGACAGTGTTATAGTGAAAAAAAGGAAAGAGTGTGATGATGACAGAATATCTGGCAGGTTTTCCAGAAAACATTATGACGCACTCTTCTCCATGTCACACCAGCAGACTTTAATCACATCAAGGAATAAGCATGTCGCTCATTTGATGAAAGTTGGCCATAAACGTAATAAAGCTGCCGAGGTTATTAGAAGTGCCACAGGCCATTTTACAACAGCTCACACACCTTATATTGGATTATGGGGAGAAATATGATGAACCAAGATAGTAGAACTTGCCCATTTACAAAGGACCGGAGGAGGTTTAATGGCTTGTGACTGAAGCCATTCATACACATTAATTCCTACAGCAATGACAACCTGCAGCGTTTTTCTGAGCTCTCTGGAAAATCTCTGGCATCCTTTAACGATGGCAGCAACTCAGTTGTCTGCAAAAATGAGCCAGATGCTGACTGTATACACAATATGTCAAATATACAGAACTGTTTAAAAAAAATCTGCAAGTAAGTATTTAGTTTGTGGGTTGCACATATGTTTAGAGCAAGGACGTCAAACTCATTTTACACCATGGGAGACATTCAGCTCTCTTTGATCTCACGTGGGCGGGACCAGTGAAACATAAATAGCATAAATATGAAAAATTACAGACAAAGTTCTACATTGACCAAACTTTCCTGTAGTTATGAAGCTTTACTTGTTTCACTGCTTTATTGTGGTCTCTCTGTAAATAGTGGAAAACAGGACCTTTTCTGTCATTTATTCGTTTATCTATTACTTAGTTACTTTGGTGTAGTAGGAATGGTTGGGGGAGGCGGGTGGTCTTTTTCTTCAACAGGAAAAGCTGTAAAACTAATTTTAATACAGTTTAAAGTTGAAAATCTATGCATTCCTTCACATTTACCAAAACCATCTAGTTGGAGTCTGTTTCGGGTGGATTCTGGTCCCCGGGCCTTATGTTTGATACCCCTGTGTTTGGAGTCCCTGCATTTATAAGCTGTTGGAGAGGCAACCAAATTAAAAAAAACAAAACTCCTAACACTAATGATTTATGAAATGATTTCCCATCATTGTCCTTTTTTTAATTACCACACTATATATCTGGGTTTTATGTAGCCTAGTAAACTGTATTGTTGTATGATCCACTTATCTTCTTAAGTAGAGGACAAACTTGTTCAAACAGCTGTTGTTTCCTGGAGGCACACACCAATATTTTCAAAGTGTCTAGCTGTCTGCTAGCTGTTTGTGTCTGCTGTTTGGTGCTGAAAGGTTATTTTTTTAGAACATTTGTGCCAAATGCGGCTGCCTGCATCTAAAAACGGTGTCATGAGGGTAACAGAACATAACAGAAAAACAATAATGCTTTCCAATAACAAAATAATCAACACTAGACAATCAGACTTGAAATTGCTTATTTTGTGTAATTGTTTATTTAGTGTAGATGAGTGAAAAAAAGTTTGATTATATTACTTTTTCAAATGTTAGTGTCATAAGTGCTGGTAATAAGTAATTCAATAATAAAAATCCTAGTTCTCTCCACCAGGGTCTCCTCCTTATCACTTCACTATCAAGGATTGAGTCAGTTACTCACTTTAACCTGACAGACGGCTTCAGGAAGAGTCATGGAGATTGAAAAATATTTCCTCTTTATAATAATGAGCTTCCAGGAGCTTTGGAAAAGGTTTTATTGTTTTTCCCTAATCTAAAGTCACGCCACAGTTTTGTTTTGAGAGATCCTTGAACGAACTGGCCTGGGTTTTGGAAATGAAATGTTTCCGTTTTTAAATTTACATAATGCAGTATATCAAAATGTCTTTGCAAGTGATGATTTGCAGCATAATCTGTTGTATGAGGTACACAGAAACTCTATTTAAATGAACTCTAAGAGTGTGTGGATCGGCATAGGAATAAATGAGCATTTTTATTTATTTTTTTCACATTTCATCACCAACTTAACACAATATATTACAGCGCTAGCACCTATTATTGTAACACAAATTGTTGTTTTGCTCATTAAAACATGATTGTGATGTGTTGTAAGAGTAACAAAAAATCAATTGCACCCACACTAGAAGAATTTATTATGTTTTTTTCAGCTTATACATTTCTACATAGATTAGAAAACAAATATCTTTATCAAATGCACAAATATAAAAGGCTTCTGCTTTGATCTGAGGAGAAAAATCTCTTAACATAATAAATTAATGTCAGACTATAACATATATGTATGTGTGCCAAGCAAAAATTTAAAAAAATAAAACGGAACGACTTTATTATTTTAATTACAAAACAAAGTTGTTAACTCCATTTTGACTCAACATTTTTCTCCGCAGTTTTCAACACAACTCCTTCCATACCTGGATGGATTATTGAGCTGGGCTGTCTATAACATTATTTGGCAGCCTTAAATCCACCAATGCAGAACATTCAAGAGGATCTCACTTGGATTCAGAGGTGGGAAACGTAAGGCTGCGTTAGTGGCATCAGTGTCTTCATCATCCAGGAACTGATGACATACTCTTGCCACATGAGGCCAGGCATTACCTTGCAGCAGGAGGAACCCATCACACACTGCAGCAGCATAAGGACACTGGCTCTGAGACCCTCCAGGAATATGCCTCCCCAGACCATCACTGACCCACTGTCAAACTCATCACGCTGGATGATGTTGCAGGCAGCATAACATTCACAATGGCATCTCCAGACTCTTACATATCTCGCACATGTGCTCATTATGAACTTGTTCTCATCTGTGGAGAGACTGGGTGCTAGTAACGGACCTGCCAGTTTAGGTATTCCCTTGTGAATACCAATAAAGCTGCACGGCACTGAGCTGTGAGCACAGGTCCTAGGACATCAGGACCTAATGCCACACTCATGGAGTATGATTCTGACAGCTTTGGCAGAAACATGCACATGAGTGGCCTGCTCGAGGTCATTTTGTAGGGCTCTGGCAGTCCTCCTCTTCCTCCTGTTCCACTCAGAAAGGAGCAGATACCAGTCCTGCTGCTGGGTTGATGCCCTTCTGTTGCCCAGGTTTTGTGGCCCAGGTCTCACTCATGTAACAGCCTGACTCCCAGTATCTCCTCCACATTCTCGAGACTGTTCTGGGAGACATAACAAACCTTGTTGTGACGGCCTGTGAAACCTGAATGGGCTGCAGGTACTATCTCATACTACCAGTGGTGACAAGGAGACTAATAAGCAGCCAAACTAGAGACAAGTCAGTCAGGAGGGATAAGGAGAGAACAACGGTCTGTGGCTGCAACCTGCAATACCTTTTCAGGGGTTGTCTTGTTGTTGCCTCTCCGGTGCACCTGTTGTCACTTTCATTTGCAGTTAAACAAGCATTCACACTCTGTCCAGTCATGCATCCCAACCGGACAGATCGATATCGCTGAAGATTAACTGATTTTGTTTTACACCGTGATGATCAAGTGTTTCCCTTCATTTTATTTGAGCAGTGTATTTCAGTGCTATAATTCACTGGCATTTAATTTCACAATCAGAAGTGCAGCTGCAGATAAGATTCAAATCCTAATTTCTTTCCATGGTGTCTTCTGATTAGTTTATTTTGGGTCTTTTTTTTATTTCTTTTCTTTTTTTTTACATCTTGTGTCATCATCTTCAGACACTTTGAGTCACAAAGATAAATTCTTTAACCAAGACAAAGATCTTCTGCTTTGTCTTTTCATGCCCCCGAGCATGAAAAGAGCTCAAAACTTTAAGGGTGACAGACACTTAGAGGACTGAAAAGCCTGGGCAAACAATGCTTCATTCTCCTCAGTCAACAGGCAGTGAAGTGTTGCTTTAATTCATGGTCAGGAGCAGGTGACAGCTCTAAAAGTGCAGATGGGTATTCCTGACTTTGTAGTGAGGTGAGGAAATGGTGAGACAGTCGAACACAGTCTTCCTACTGCTAATGTCTGAACTTGTCTTGTGGTTATAGGGCTTCAGAAAGTATTTGTTATCCACCTCATATCCCTAACAGTTTTCATTATTTGATGTTTTATAAATAAAGAAGTGAATGCAAAGTGCTGAATGAGCTTTTTTTTCAGACATTTTGACATGTTGTCAGAGGAAAGTTTGGTTTTATTAGAGCTGTAAAATATATGGTCAAAGTTTTATTTTTGGATTGCTTTTTTTATGTGTGTACTTGCTTCATTTCGTGACCAGCTGCCTTGCCTTGGCCCTTGATGGACAAATAAAATTTAAGTGAGAGATAAATGTGTGTCCAACATGTTTGAATGCAGTCTATCTTTTATTTTTTTCGTCTTCTGTGCACATATCTTCTTCAATGAGTCACTGAAAATACAGACAGCTTCCTGAAATCTTGACAGGAAGGCCTTCACGGGCTGTCACATATATCAAGAGATTACACCTCATTAGAGCAGCGCTCAGATACAGATCCCCCACAGTTCTATTCCTGAGACTGGTTTTGATTGGTCTTTTTTATCTAAACTGTGATGTCTACTCTCCATATCATCCATCTTTGTGACTGTCTCTCAGGCAGAGCTGGTGTTTTCCTCTCCGCTACCCTCAACCAACCGAGTGTCCCTCCCGAGCTGCAGGGAGCCATCAGGGATCCCCCAGGGAAGCAGGACAACCACTCATCCCTGAATGCTGTTTCACTACACATGGCACAGTGTCACGGAGGAGGCCCTCAAGCACCTTGTTACCGACACTGACTAGTGGGTGAAGAGCACAGATGGTGGCACGCTCTGTCCGGCTGCTCCTGTCAGCCTGGAGCCGTAGTTGTTATCTCACACTGAATGTGGCCACTAGTTTGAAGTGATAGATTTTTTTTTAAGAGAGAGCGAGGGAGCCTGCAAATGAGTTTCACTTGTATGCTATATTTCTGCAGCTGGGTTTTCAGCCCACAGAGGGGACATTTCTTTTAAAAAGGAACAGTACCAAGTGACAGAGACCATTATCCAGAAAAAGCTGGACTCATCAGCGTTAATTAGATCTCCGCTTTGGCATCGAGCCTCACAGAGAAGCCGTTTTTTTTGCAAAAATGAGTGGGCTATGAAATTTGAAGCCCATCCGCTTGTGTTTCCACATCTGTGTCTTCTCTGACTCTGACTTTACTGCAGCTGAACTCTCAACATCCTCAGCAACAATCGAAAGCCATAACCCAACCAAGCTGCTTCTCTTCCCCCTTTTATTATAATTCATCAAAATAAAATACTTATTGTGTTCCTGTCGCTGGCACTAGCTTCCAGATAAGCAGAACTCCAATAAGAAGACTCAGCTGGAACAATATTGAATTTGATATCAGTAAACCTTTATTTGAAGCTTCCTGCTCATCAGCCATGAATTTCAGCAAACCTTATTCGTTCTGGTTCCGTATTCATGAGTTTCTAAAGCTCGTTAAATATCAGATTATGACATTTAAGGAAACTGGGGAAAAGGGGAGTTGGTAGAAAATTAAAACCGTAAAAATGTAAGTTTAAAAAAAAGAGTGTTTACTGTTTATATTTACCTGTGGTTGCACTTTGGGCAACACAAGTAGCTGATTAATTTCAGAAAATAGAATTATAGAAAAGGATTACAGTGTTAAAATCAGGCTTGTGTAGGCTTTATGTAAATAAAAACGTATAGTTTGACAAATCGCTGGCCTTGACACTAATCTTTGAAGCAGTATTCAGGATAAATAGCTGTGTTTTTAAGCAGTTAGTTAAAAGTTTGTAATATTAAACACCACGAAGAACTTTCTTTCACATTAAAGCGGAATCAAATGGATGAGTTTCCTGGCTGTGTAATAATAACTGTTGTTTATTTTAACCTCGCCTGTTCTTGCCTGCATGCAATGAATTAATTAGCTGTAACACACAGCCCTGTACGGCAGTTCATTCAAATGCGCTGTGTTAATTTACAGTAAATTATACTTAGTTACTTGCGGGTAGCACTGTCTCTTCACACCAAGCCTTATCGGGTAGCTGTCAATCTGTGACATCAGAGAAACGTCATTAATTAGGGAGCTGTGGTGCTCTCCAGGGTGCTGAATCCTCAGCCAGTCCAGGCAACGACCCGTGTGTGTCTGTGTGCGTGTATAAAGACTGCGGGAATATCCTTCCAGCTCTATAAACAAACCTCTAACAGAGCTGCTTTCTTTCAAAAGCCTGACGCAAACTTTTCGTGGATATGGACCTCCTTCCAGCGCAGGAAGCTGCCAAAATCTACCACACCAACTATGTGAGGAACTCACGAGCCATCGGCGTCATGTGGGCCGTGTTTACCATCTGCTTCGTCATCATCACCGTGGTGGTCTTCATCCAGCCCTACTGGATCGGGGACAGCGTCAACACCCCGCAGGCCGGCTATTTCGGCCTCTTTCACTACTGCATCGGCAACGCGCTGACCTCGGAGCTCGTCTGCAAGGGCAGCATGCTGGACTTCGCTTCCATCCCCTCACCGGCCTTCAAGACTGCCATGTTCTTCGTTGGGACTTCCATGCTGCTGATTGTAGGCACCATGGTCGGCTTCAGTTTGTTCTTCTTCTGCAACGCAGGAAACGTCTACAGGATCTGTGCATGGATGCAGCTGGCCTCAGGTGAGGGAAGAGAGTTGGTTGGAAAGTTCAAATTCCCTTTATCCCACTTCAGTTCACAGATTAATATTATAAACTAGCTTTTCTCAACTACATTTATTTGACAGCAGTGTAAGTAATCATAAAACTAATTTCACCTCCATCTTTAAGATGTTTTTTTACGAGTAAAATATTATAATGTATGGGTAATTGTTCATAAGACTATGCGATGTTTCATTAAACAGTAAGCAAAGATCATTTTTTGTTTTTGTCTTTGTATAGTTTGTAGTGAAAAACTAACACTAAATTCACAAAACTGTAAGATCAGCTAAAAAATATTAATAAAATAAAACCTAGCGCATACATTTAAAGCTAATTTTAAACAGTCCAGATGTGACAGAAGTGCAGACTTACAGCTATAATTAAAGGGGTCCAATAGAAGTATTACAGCCGTTTCTAAACATATTCCACCGTTTTTAGTAGCTGGAAAAAAAATAAGTGGACAAACCAATACATTTTTGTTTTTTAATTGTTGGATGAAAATCCCTTGTAGTCAGTGACTGACAGGGATGTCACTAAATCCTCCCTTGAGGGGCTCTGCCAGACCTTTACTGACCTTCAGCTGCTGCTTGTTTGTGGGTCTCTCTGCATTCAGTTTCGTCTTCAGAAACTGAAAAGCATGCTTTGTGGGTTGTGATCCAATGACTGATTTGGCTGAAGAATATCACATTTCTTTGCCTTCTGAAACTCTTGGCTTAGTTTTTCAGTATGTTTTGATTCATTATAGATGTTTACTTGGATCCTTACTGCCAAGTCTAATGTGGCTTTATTGTTCTTGGGTGCAACCAGTGGTTTGTGCTCTTGATGGTAGACTTTGACAATGACACACCTACCTCCACAAGAGAAAGCCCGACTTGGTCGGATGTTGGGAAGTTGTTTTTCGTAACCATGGAAATAATTCTGTCATCGTCCACTTTAGTTCTCGTCTGAGGTCTTTCAGGCCTTTTGATGTTGTTGAGTTTAAGATTGTTGATACATTGTTTATTATTGATTTTTTTTTTTTTTTTTTTTTAGCCTACTGATGGCCTTCTTCAGTCTTCATGTTTAAAATTACAATACAAATCTATATAATATACATTCAACACTTTGAATCAGCTTCAGATATTATGTCTGCTTCATTTGTCAATCTTGTTATTTGAAATAACAAGGGAACGGGTCTCACCTGGCCATGAAAGTACTTGTCAGTCAATTGTCAAAATAATTGGAGAATTGACTGACAAGCACTTTCATGGGCACTTTCTGTAAATGGGTTATTGAGTATAAAAAACAGTTCATGCAAAATAAAAAGAAAAAAAATTAAACCCTTTGAATTAAAGCTGAAAGTCTGCTCTTCAAATATGCTGATCTTTTGATTTAAAATTCATTGTGATTGTGTAGAGAGGAAAAACTGTTCATATCTCATCTTCATCCTACAAACTATGCACCTGACTGTAGTTCTCCTTTAAGACCGTACATAAACTTTTTTTTTTTTTTCAAATTAAATCCTAAAATGTCACAGTATGAATAATATTGATGCATCACCTGATGGCTCTGTTAATACAATAGAAACAGACAATGACAGTGTCAACAAAAGTTCTTGCGACCATAAATTACCAGTTTAAAAAGAAGTCTGATGAGGTTCAGTTCATCGGTTTTATTATAACTATTCTTAAGTAATAGCCCAAATATTTCACCACCTCAATACCAGAACTCAAATTAAAGAGGCAGCTATAAAGGAGCCATGAGACCTGTGCTTCTCTTGCAAGTCAGGTGTGAAACAATGAGCTCATCCCATCACGGGTCGACTTCTCACCTCTCCAGTTTCAGGTGTGATGTGCGTTTGTTCTAGAGGTTGTTCTTCGCCGTGGCCAATAAGGAATCCTGTTTCAGCCCAGACTCTGACACCTTCGATAGCATATTAGTTACCTGTAACAAGATCAGGTGTTGCTGTGTTGTTAACTGATCTAAATTTGCACCTAAAAGCGTATGAGGGGCAAGAAAACTAGCCACGATAAAAGCCTGTAAAACTTTATGGGCATGTATCTGCAAACTCGCATTCTACTGTAAGTAGCTTTTGGGGAAGCCCAGAGGAGACGTTACGGGAAGAATAGCATTTAAGATTTAAGAACTTTCATAACGGTACATCGTGCAAATGGCTCCACAGAGCATCATCTGCCTTGCTGAGCCGTAAATAAATAAAAACTTTGGCACTTTATGGAGGTACATCATGTCTTATCATGCACTGGGGGCTCCACAGCACCGGATTATAATTATTTATCAAAGTAAGAGCACACAAGAGGTAATTATTACAAGGCTCTGCCATTTCCATGTCCTTCCCCCGCAGGTGTGTTGATGGTGATGGGCTGCATGATCTACCCAGATGGTTGGGACTCTCCAGAGGTGAAGAGGATGTGCGGCCAGAAGACAGATAAGTACACGCTGGGAAACTGTACGGTGCGCTGGGCCTACATCCTGGCCATCATCAGCATTCTTGACGCCGTGCTCCTGGCATTGCTGTCCTTCACACTCGGCAACCGGCAGGACAAACTTCTGCCAGATGACTTTGAGCTGGAGGGAGCAGGTGAGGGCTGTGGGGTGGTATGCAGACTGAATGCTGGGTATAGAAACAAATATTTTAATGTGTCATAGCTGGCATAGCACAAGTATAATGTGTGACATATAAAACAGCCACATTCCTTTCAGACTGGCCTGCTACAAGGTCCTGCTGTTGTGCATACCTGCTCTCTGTTAAGGTTTGAGCCATCATTAGCAAAATTTGCTTCACCTTAAGAAACGTATCCAAGATTGGAGATTTTTCTGCAGAGTTCTTTATATACAGTCGTGTGAAAAAGAAAGTTACCACAGGACTCTTTGTAGTTCCGTGAAAAACTAAGTACACCCCATGTTTCAGTATCTTGTAGAAGCGCCTTTAGCAGAATTACTTGAAGTTGTTTTCAGTTTGACTATATCAGTCTCTCATGTGTCTGTGGAGGAATTTTGACTCACTCTTGTTTACGAAAATTGCGCTTCAGTTCATCAATTCCATTTAATTGTACACAGATCTCAAGAAGTCCCACCACAGTATTTGAGTCAGGTTGAGGTCCAGACTTTCTGGGCTTTCAGTTTGCATTACAGCTGTTTTCTTGTAGATTTGCTGCTGTGCTTGGGATTCTTGTCATGTTGAATGACCCATTTTCGGCCAAGCTTCAGCTGTCAGACAGATCCACCACCGTGCTTTACAGTTGGTATGAGGTGTTTGTGCTGACATGCCATGTTTGGGTTTTTATGAACCACCAAATATCTTCACTTTGGTCTAATCTGTTGACAGGACATTGTGCCAGACGTCTTGTGATTAGTTCAGATGCAACTTTTCGAAGCTAAGTTGTGCTGCCATGTTCTTTTCAACAAATTAGTAATTAGGTTAAAAAGTTTTTCTCCATAAACTTTATCAAATTAGCAGTTTTACAGTTAATCTGTGGTCATAATTTGCCCAGTGTCCCAGTGCCTGAAGTCCATTAAATCTGCTCCCTTTAGGGCTTACCCACAGAAGATCGTTTTCCTCCATCTCACCGGATCCTTAGCTTTCTTCTCTGTTACACCAACTTTCTCCATATCCTCCTTTGCTACATTCATTAATTTTCTGTGTGCTCTTCCGCTCCACCTCCTGCCTGGTAGATCCATGTTCAACATCCCGTGTCCAATATATCCAGTCCCTTCTCTGCACATGGTCAAACCATCTCAGCCCTGGTGTCCACAAACATTTTTCTTTTTGTTTCTTTTACAGAAAACCCCTGATTGAATCCACAGACCTTCAGGGCCAGTGTGAAATATCATGATGCACCTTAGGTTTTCACCTCTCTTGCCTTCTAATGTTTACTGTGGTTTTGATTAATACGATTTTGTGCTTCCTTATTTTACTATATTTCACAATACCCAATAAACAAGCCCACCAAAATCATGTATTGTATGAAGATCTGTTTTATTGTATGGTGTGTTGTACAGCTTTGTAAGTTGACAACTCACACAGAGTTTATGTTCTTGAATCTGACACCAATGTAAGTTTTTGTTTTTCCCCCATAGGTTTCGACAGATAACATAGGTTACTTGGATATGATCTGTTTGGGACACCATTACATAACATCAGATCTCACCATTTCGATGGTAAAAACAGTGACATTATTGAACAGTTGACCACACATACAACTGAGCTCAAACACACCTTCCATACACTTTATTAAAACACAGCTACCCAGCTAAACAATTTTAGCTAAGATATAAGATTTGTTAAAAACTGTACATAACTGTAATATACATAAAGGCAAACTCTTTGGTACAGATATATACAGTTTATTTTCACTTTTTTTTTTTCCTCCTTAAGATTGGGCTTCTTAACATGTTGTCTTGTTGAAACCTTTAAAATACTATATACCTGAATTGTAATAGGTGAATGAGAATGCCAGCCTCCCATGAAAATGAAAGATCCCTATTATAATTAACTAAGGATACTAAATACCAGGTGATAACGGAATTGCTATGGCTAAACATGACCTACTTTATCAAACAGTGACCCTGCCTGAAGAAATGCATGAAATGAAAGTTACCCAAAGTCAGTGTACATGTCAGCCCAGTGTGAAACTTCCTAAAACCTTCTTTACAAATACAAAGTGTATTTCAAATGTTGAATGGGATTTGTTTTGTTTTTTTTGTTTTGTTTTTTTGTTTTGTTTTTTTTAAGTCACTACTGAAAAGTTGTGGGAAAAGAGTTTTAGGGAACAAAAATGACCAATAAAGGCTACATATCCTTGGTTTGTTTAGGTTTTAGTGCAGGAGTGTAACAAACAAGGATGAGTCACTAGCAGTACAATGACAGACTTCCTTAGGAGGGTGAACGGAGCACAGCAGTTGGAGCCAACATGAGCACAAAGTAATAAAAAAAAAATCCACTGGATTCCTGACATCACACTGAGAACCAACTAATGCAAAGCAAACGTACACAGAAGCATTAGCTCAAAAACAAGAACATAAGAAATTCAAAACATCTAACCAAAAAAAGAAGAAAGAATAAAGAAAAATAAATATCCATCTGATATGCCCAAACTGGAAAGTGATCTGTTGCAGTCTCTGGAGGAGGTGGGAGGGAAGGGAGGTTCAATAGCTGGAGGTGTCCACTAGAGGGCGAGCCAGGGGTGGCGCAAGCACTCTGCGGCCGTGGCTCTTTTCTCTGGAATAAGCTCCAGCATGGGAAGAAGGAAGTCAGTGAAGCACTCTGCTTCTTCGCGGGGCCACTCGTATTTGTCAATCAGCACCTCCAGCAGTCCCCACGGCTTCAACTTAGTGATGTGTTTCAAATCACCTGCAGACAGACAGTACTGCATCAGAACCACACCACTACAGAGTACAAAAACTTCCCCATTTTAAACTTCACTTCAAGGACAGTCATGTCTGCAAAACTGCACATACAGTCTTAATCGGACAAATGACACTGATTAAATAGTTACCTTGTAATTGCTTTTTAAAGAAGGCCTGTTCTTTTGAACTGTAATATACACTGGAGACATTTTTACATGTATATTCAAATGTATGAATATGCAGCAATTGGGATTCAAGTAGGGAATATTCCAAAGCACAGTCAGTAACTCTCACTCGAATCTTGACAGTAAAGCTTCTGTTTTACCTTTCTTGGTGAAAAAATCCTTGGAATATTTGCCGGACATTATGAGTTTGCGTGGGACACTCCCCAGCAGCTCAATGATCAGTGCTATATGGTCTATACAGCAGACAGTTGCAAGAGAAAAGACAGACAAGACAAACAAATTCATCAGACAGTGGACCCAGTCACAGGCCCACTCTGGGTGTGTGGGTGGAGGGCAGAGGGAGGGAGAGAGAGGCCTGGGTGACATCACACACACCAGCCTCACTGTTGGCAGAGGACGAGGTGTAAAGACCAGAAGTTAGAAAGTTATAAAACAGAGCTGTAAGGTTCATTAACCTTTAGCTCTTTTTTATTGTTCAGTTTGGGGTTTTTTCCACTGAAGCTTTTCAGACTGAGCAGGGAACAAAAACAATTCCCACCAGTTGTAGATTGACAAGACAGGCCCAGATAAAGAAACTCTGAAAAATGTCAGAAAAATACATCTAAAACTGGCCATTCTTTAAATAATAATAAATCAAAAAATTAAAAAAAAAAAAAAAATCATGTTTTTGTACTTTGTGTTAATTATTCATCAACTTCACTGTCATTTTATCCATAACTGTAACAGAGGTCTTAACATTTGCAGTAACCTTGGTACATATCAACAAAACAACTCCCACTCAGGGACCTTAAAAAGGTTACATCAAGACTGTCAGTTAATCCCTTATAGACATCCTTAATTAAAACCATCTTACATTAATTATCATATTTCTGTAAACGTGTGTACTTTGAGTACATTAAAAGTTTATATTCTGAAATAAATACACTGACTTATAAAAGTAAAGGGTTCTTGCCTTTTTTTCCCCTGTGACTTGTTTCATTAAAGGAAACTGATTAAATTACATTTATAAAAACACTGTTGTTGCGCAGTGGACTCCACGCAGAGGAAAAAGGTCATTCTGATTCTCCTCAGCAGGGACCAATACGGCATCAAGCACCTAGCCAAAATGTCTAAAGGCAGTGTACAAGGCTCTGCCAGGCAGTCTTTGGCAGAACAACACTTGAATCATGATCAGTGGTTCAAAGAGGCTGACATTTATTGGTCTGAGTTTCTTGCTTTGATGACGGGCCTGCACAAAACCATTTGAGTGTGCTGACTGAAGTTAACCTCCTGCCTTGACCCTCTTTGTCCACCTTTCCCAGAGTGAGCCAAAGACAGAGGTGCTGGCGTACCTCTCTTGGTGAAGTATTCCTGTGAGTATTTTCCACTCAGAGCATAGTGTCGGGGGATTTTACCGAGCAACTCAATCATGAGAGCAAGATGGTCTGGAAATGAGGCACATCAGAGGAGAAGAGGAGGAGGAAGATGGAAAGTCACAGGGAGTTTGGAGAGGAGATGGCAAACAGTCAAGTGGAACATATTGTATTAGGAACAAAGGATGATGATTACAATGATGATGATGACAGTCTAGTGTGACAAATAGCACATGTATCAACAGCCTGAATTAACCTACTGAAAACATCTGAACACATGGAGCTCATTCACTGTTGTATTTCAGAAAAATGATAACTATAAAGCAAGATGGGAAGTCTGCATTAAAGCACAGCCCACAAAGATATACAGTAAAACACAAAAAGCAGACTGATGCAAGTTTACTAAAAAAATCTAATAAAACGTTAAACACAAAGCATTTATAGAACAGTAAGCCATGGTTTATGTGACAGCAGGTGAAAAAGCTGCAGGATGTTCCAGGAAAGTCAAAGTTAAAGGTCAGCACATAGCAGACATGCCAGAGCAGAATCAAGTTAATATGGAAACTTTGAGCTAAGCAGCAAGCCAAAATTCCATTTTCACCTTATGTTTCAATTAAAATATGAGGTGAAAATGGATCAAACATGAAGTATGAGTAACAAGGAGGTGAGGAAAAGGTGAGAAGAGAATTGAAGAGATGGCCCCATCTCCAGTGCGGTAAAAAAGTGGCTCAAGTTGTTAGACAGGAAATACACACAGGAATGCTCATACTTTTCATACTTTACAATATTTCTTCTGAATTCAAAGCCATTAATGGAGCACCTCATTAACATGTTAACACTGTGCAAAGTGCACTGTAACTAGAGCTCCAGTGAAGGTGAGAACTTGCATGCATATTGGACATTTTAAATAATTCAACAGTTCAACACCGATAAGAGAAGATTTAACAACACTACGGTGCTTTTAACAGTAGCAGTAATATGAAACAGAAATCTCACTCACCAGTGAAACACATTTCAATACATCTACTAAATCAAGCTCTGAGAATTAATGATCTAGAGTTAAAACTTGTACTTTAAACACAAAGTACAGGAAGACCAGGCAATACCTTCATCTCTGGAATAATCTTCCCCAGAATGTGGTTCAAACAAGTAGTCCCCTGTGGCAAGCTCAAAGGCCTGAGGACAATACAAACACAGGGAGGGGGAAAAAAAGAAACAGTATGAAGCCATCTGTCCAAATTTCAATGAATCCCTCCCACCACTGACTAGACTCATTATGCTACTTGAGTCTTTAAGATACAATGGATTTTTTTTCCCTCCTTCAGATAATGTTTTTTGTTCTGTTCAGTTTTTGGGGGGAGTTTAAGCACCTTTTGGCACTATATAAATAGTTTGATACAGAGAAAATTTCTCACCATACAGGCTGTGCTCCAAATATCAGCTGGTGTGCTGTAGCCAGAACCAATAAGTACTTCTAAAGACCGGTACTGTCGTGTCTGGATGTCTTCGGTAAAGTGCTTGTGCTGAGAGGAAAAAAGACAAATACGAAAACACAAACGTATAACAAGTAGGTTTCATCATGTGTAGCAATAACCCACTGAAAAACGGAAATATTTTACATGAGAATAAAAATGATTGAAAATATAAATGGCCTCTATGCTCAATTTGAAATCTGGATCACACTCCCATCTGGTAAATGATTTCTCATTTAAAACCATAAAAAGCAGGAATACCGAAACATTACTCTCAGTAGCTAGATGACACTCGATGTGTCCCTGGCTGTACCGTTTCATCTCTTATGAGGAAATCCCTTTGGTCATTAGCAGGCTACTCACCACCCAGCAGGCATTTCCCAAATCTGCAATCTTGACCTTGATCTTTTCTGCATTGAGTGGCTCAAGTGGGTTAACTAGCAGGGATCCTGCTGTCAGCTTGCCTTTATAAAGCACAGAGAGAAGCAGTGACATTGAATAAAACAATGGGATAAACACTGAATAAATGATAAGTATAATAATCAATATTTCAAAGTTCACATGGTTTTGTTAAATTTCCAAAGCAGCTCAGCGACAGCAAACAGCTTCTAAAAACCTAAACCAATCAATTTCGGCTTACTGACCATTTCTTGCATCTTCCTGGTTTCTATAGGGACAGTTGGACCCATCCTCTCCATCTTCTTCTAAAATGCCTTGTTCCAGCTCTCCGTCCTCCAGCCCAGCAGAAAAGCGTTTCTCAGTAACTCCACGGCTACGAGCCCCAGTTCCTTTAGTCTCTGTGTACACCTCATTGAAATCTGTAGACTCAACACCGTTGTACATGGAGTGGAGAGGAGACTCCACGTGTTGATCCTCTGGAGAGCCACATTGTTCTGTGCACTCTGCATTGCCATTGTGTTGGTCTTCATCGCTATGCTGAAAGTCACTCTCCTCCACATGGCCATTACAGTTCATTTCAGACAGTTCCTCTGGTCCCACCCTCGTGTGATCTGCATTCAAAGTGCTCCCTGAAAGTATCAGAAAATTTATTTTCAGTTGATTCATATCAGATTTTTTGGCTGCTTTGCAAATTTTGCAGAACACATTACTTCTCTGATGTTAGCTTCTTACCATCTGTTTCCTCGTTTCCTAGCTCTACAAAAGACACCTGTCTGAGAGGCGCACAGGCTCGTCCCTTTTCAGTCTGTGGGTCGTCTTCATCTTCATCATCCTCTCGTATCTCTGTGGTCTTTTCCATTTCCTCAAGGTCCATGATGCACTTCTCCAGCAGCTCCGCCTGCCGCTTCTGCTTCTTTTTTAACTTCTTCTTCTTGTTCTTGGACATTTTTACTGTCTGTCAAAGACAAAAAAAGGAAAGGTTTACACATTTATAGGACTGATTTAAAAGTAAACTAAAAAAAATAAATAAAAACATATAGGAGGCTAATATCTAAGCAGAAAGTGAAAAAAAACAAAGTCTTGTACCTGTTTTGGAACTGGCGCTGTGCTTACTGTAAAGAGAACATGAGATAAGTCAAAACCTGTACTAAACCTATGAATGCAGATATAAAAGTGTGTGTGCATGCACGTCTCATACTCGCTGAACCAGAGGGAGGAGGCGCCCCAGCCTTCTGCCACTCTGTGGCTTCAGCTGCAAGCCTCCGTACGTAAGGCTCATCTACGCTCATCAGGATGTTCTCCGGCTTGATGTCTGTGTGGATGATATGACACTTTGTGTGCAGGTAGTCCAGACCTTGGAGAACCTTAAAAAAAAAAACATTAATGGAAAATGGTTATCTGATTGTGTAGATCAAATTAACCAATCAGACTGACTTGGACACAAAACCTTTACCAACTAAACATAAGGAAACTTTTGCGTCAAATTTCAGGTTTTTCTTTTCTTGGAAACAAATATACTAGCTTTGCACAATTCAGAGTTCATAAATAATCCTTATTAATCACATTTGGCTTTGCTGCAGCCCCTCAGTTTATCCTCTCTGAAACAAAATATTTTAGTTCTTCTCCCTTTAAAGGAAAGGAGCCAAGACTAGAAAAAAAAAGTCTTAAAAAGAATCCCCAGGGCAGTCTGAAGCTGGAGCGTTTGGTTTGTAGTTAATACACAATGATACTATCATTATTTTAAACCTTAGTGGTGCTTATTGAAAATCCATCCATGTAACAAACACAGCATATAACAGAACATTAAGAGAAAGCATAAAAGGGTCCCTTTAAGAGAACACAAAAGCTTAACAATCTAAGAAAATTTTAATAAAAGGAACATTTGCTGTTTTTCAAAGGACATCAAATAAAAAGCTGTGGAATACACAACACTAATCCACAGATGAGCTGTGCAATTAACTGCTGAATTAGTCATTTGTTTAACCATGAAAAAAAGCCCCCTTTGTTTTGCCTCACTCCCCATCTGTTTTGTTAAGCAGCTTATTGTTAATATGTAAAGTTATCACAGCTTCCTCTACCCTGACTGTTTTCCATCTATCATGCAGCCTGCAGGCTACACAACTCTTGTGAACTACCAAGCCTTAATGATGAGTCATAGGCATTCAAAAGGTGTGCCTGTGGGTCTCACTTTACCTGTCGTATGATGCTCTTCACACAAGCCAGGGGCAGTCCTTGGTAGTTTGATTTTATTATCCATTTCAATAAGTGATGTCCTAACACCTCAAACACCATGCAGACGTCTGAAGATTGGAGCAGTTAAGATGGCAAAGTAATACCGGTAAAGCAAAATTGAAAACAAAAAAAAGGAAAAAACAACTACCTAAATGAGGAGTGGCATTGTTTATGCTGAAGACAGGACACGTAGATATCCAACCCATACGCTTTTGTTAGAGCCTCTCGTGTTACAACTACAGCAACCCCTCAGGCATTCAGGGGATCTTACCCAACTAAAGTGTTGTGATGGGGGTGGAGGTCTGTTTGGGACACATAAGATTCCATTTGTCACACCCTCACCTGTTGTTTACTTTCTTACTTGCATACAGCTTTTTACCTGACATGGACATGAAGGGAAAGAAAGTTCTGTACATTTAAAAAAACAAAAAACAAACAAACAAAAACATTTCTAATAAGACTCAAGTTTTTGTTTTAGGTTTTTTTTCCATCCCAGCAGGAGGTAATTTGACAAATCAAATGTGACTAATATTAAAAACCCGGAAACATCTGTTATATCTGGCTGTGAAGGATACGGGTTCCATTGACGCCAGAGATCTTGAAGTCATCTAAAAGCTGGACTACCATCTCTCGGTTGGGATCATTCGTGTCAGAGTTTCTTACCTACAGACAAAAAAATGAAAAAAAATTTAAAAAAAAAAATTGGTGGGGGACCCACACACATCATTTACATGTAAAACTGTGTGAACATACGTGCTGGAACGCATGCAAGTCACATGTTTAGATGAATAAACATGTGTAAAAGCTGTAGTGTAAGCAAAGCCCTGCTGTCCTTGCAACACGTTGCTGTACACTCTGATGTGTCTCCAGATATCCCCACAACTAATTAGTGAACACTTCCTGCGCTTACTGATTAGAGATTTCATCATAAAACCTACTATATGCAACTAAATCTGATACTCACAGATCTGAGCAGTTTTATCTCATCCAGTGCTGTTTCTGTGTAGTGCTCTGCGCTCTTCACCACCTTCATTGCAACAAACCTCTTTACCCTGCAACCACAGAATGTAATGTTCACTAACAGGAAGCAAAGTAAACAGTCTCTGAGCCAGCTGCTGCTGCATCTGGAATCCAATGTCAAGTCTCAAAAACAAAACATGAATTATAAATATGCAGTAAAGTTTTTCTCATACTGAATATCCCAGGCGAGCCACACGGTGGAGAAGTGTCCCCAGCCGAGCTTCCGAATTACATGGTATTTTCCATTATAAAGGTCTCCTACTTTCACATGGTGGTAGCCACCTAAAAGATAAGAAATTCAAGCTGATTAGATAAATAAAGAGGTGAGCATGTATATATATACAGAACAGCCAGTGAAATAACATTCACTGTAATAACAGGTCACAACTAACCGAAGCGACACCGTTTATTGAAACAGTCATACCAAATATTGATTTATCTGTTTAAACTAAGGTGTGAATCACTAATACTCTGGTATCATTTTTCTACTGGGGAAAAAAACAAACAAACAAAAAAACTTGAAAGAGTAGTTAATCAAATACAGTGCAATATAGTGTGCCTTTGAATGCAAAAAGTAAAGAGGAACCCACCTTTGCAGTAGTCATTGGGGTCCTCCTGCTCTTCATCATCAGAGCCAAGGATCTCTTCAGGTTCCTCAGGTTCCTGAGGGGAGGCTTCAGCCTGAGGTTGCTGTCGAGCTCTGGGATTGGCTGGCTGCCTGATGTAAAAACAACAATTATGAAAGACTTCGATGGAACAGAGTTCTGATGCATTTACCGTCCATTTATCAAATATTAGCTCAACAATAAGGCGTGCCCAGGATGAGAGGATTTTATTACAGGACATGCAGATGAGACTAACTGAACAAGACTGCAGCTCATTGATAACCGATGAGTTCGACTCTTCTACATAGCAGGAAAGAATCAAAGCTCAACCTTTTACTTCCAAACACTGCTCAGCACTGCAGAACTGATGAACAGCTGTAGAGTTTAACTTAAACAGATGCATTAAAAAGCAGTGGGAACGTTCTCCTGCCTCTCCTGGGATCTGACCTTAATTGGCTCAAAAGTAAGTGGCATTAACTAGCTAGCGTTAGCAACTGAGTAATTCACTCTAACACTAATACTTTACTGAACAACATAATCATGTTAGCTAAGCACCAACATAGAGTGTGCCTGCTCTGGATGATCAGTCACAGTGACGGACATAGACGTTTCAAAATCAGCTCTTGTATAAATGGGTAACTAGAGACAGGAAGAACTTGCTCATCAGCCAAGTTTTTTGTTGCATAAACATAACCCATATAACACAGTATTTATTAAAAAGCCTCTCACACAAAATAATCAAACATGACAAGAACCACTCGTTCTTAAACAGATGACACCGGGGGCTGACTGCAAAAAATAAATAAATAATTGGTGTACATTTGGTGTATGTATAAAGCTACAAATAGACAACTGTTTTATAAATCTATCATAAAGAAGGGTTATAACTGTAAACATCCACAGTCACATTTCAATCACTGTGAAAATGTGAAATGTCAACAACAAATAAAATTTTACTCCAGGGTAATATCTCATCTTTCATTGCAGACTTCAATTAACCCACAACTACCTCTTTAAAAAAAAATAAAAAATGCCTATGTGTAATATGAAGAAACTATGAGGTAACTTGGGTTGAGGTGAGGACTCCTCATGAGGTGACATGGACCTTGCTTTGTGCACTGGTCCCCAAACCGTTCCCACAAAGCTGGAAGCATGACATTGTGTTGGTATGCTGAAGCATTAATAAACCTTTTCCACTTGTACCTACTTGGGCCGGCTCGACACAGTTTTTAGGAGTTTTCCATTAGGTGGTAGTACCATGGTAATAGGCATTTTTTTAGTACCTACTAATTTTTTAAACCTGGCAACGAGGAAAACGGAAAGAAAAAAAAGAAAGAAAAAAAAAAAAACCTCCCACTGTGGTCCCTCGAAAAAAAAGTTATACTCCGAGCAGCAGGTGTATGCTCCTCCATTGTTGTGGTGTTCATGTCGCATACAAATACCCCATGTTAAGTGGTACTTGATTGTAATTGAAAATGACCGAAACAGAGTCAAATCATGTAGGTACTAGTGGAAAAAGGGCTATAAGAGTTCCTTTCACTGAAACTAAAAGACAGAGCTCAAGTTTTGAAAAAAACAACGTCACACCATAATTCCTTCCCAACTTTATACTTGGCACAATGCAGTCAGATAAGTTCTGTTTCTCTGGCTACTGCCAAACCCAGACTCATCCATCAGATTACTAGACAAAGAGAACAGCATGAGTCTTCACTCCAAAAAACTCCACTCCTCTAGAGTTCAGTGGTGGCGTGCTTTACACCACTGTATCTGATGCGCTGGACTGTACTTGGTGACATGTGGCTTGGATGCAACTGCTCGCTCCTGGAAACCCAGTCCATGATGCTCTCTGTACACTATTCTTGAGCTAATCTGAAGGCCACGTGAAGTTTGGAGGTCCGTAGCAGGTGACTCTGCAGAAAGTTGGTGACCTGTGTACTATGCACCTCCGCATCTGGTGACCCTGCTCTGTAAATTTATGTGGCCTACCACTTAATGGCAAACTTGGTGTTGTTCCCAATCGCTTCCACTTTATTATAATACCACTAACAGTTGACTCTGGAATGTTTAGTAATGAAGAAATTTCACAACTGTACTTGCTGCACAGATGGCATCCTATCATGGTACCACGCTGGATTTCACAGTTTCACAAATTTCTATAGACGGTCTGCAGGTGCCCTATTTTATACATCTGTGGACATGACTGAATTCAATGGCTGAGTGAGTATTTTTGGCATATGACCATTTCTGACCATAAATAAAAAACAGTTTTGAATTATTACACTAGTTTGACAGTTACACTTAACCAAACATAAACCCACATTAAAGGCAAATATTTGCAAGGCAAAACAATAGAGCAGTAGCAGATAAAAGTCCATTAAAGTCATAGCAGGCTGTTAATTTGGATCATGTCCCCTTGAAATTAAACCACAAGTTTCAGTGTAATTGCCTCCAGTTTCTTGCTTTGACCTTGTTATCAGTAAAGAAAGATTAATGAACGACTGTTGCAACCAAGTTTAATTAGTTTTAACAAAATAGCAAGGTGTGTCCAAAACTTAGTTTCAAACAAATCTTGCAGCTATCGAAGCAATGTTTAACTATTAAAATATTCAAACGGTTATTATATTAATAAAGATTCCTAAATGTGTAACCGAGCACTGGCACAGTGACAAACTGCAAGCAGAAAATTTAAGCAGATACCATCTAAATCGCTGTCAATGATTTTTTTTTAAACTGCATTTGAACGTCTGCTTTTAACCATAGTGTAAACCAAAACAAGAAGTTGGCCTGTCAAAACAACCCTACCACAATAATACCACACTGGCACGCCTTCTGCCAAGGAATATCACACAACCAAATTAAAGAAAGCATTTAAGGAAACGCATGCTGCAGTCAACATAGCAATTCAACTGTCACCATATGTTTGTTTTATTCATTTTACTGCAGGCCTAGTGTGTGTGTGTGTGTGTGTGTGTGTGTGTGTGTGTGTGTATATATCCGCATTATGAAAGACAACATCAACCTTGCTGAATCAGACTGAATACTGAGAAGTTTCCAGAATAAGGGGACAGAAAACTGTGGCTACATTACAAGCAGACGTACAAGCCTGCAAGCAAATTATGTTCCAAAATTACTAAGTGAGTTATATGGTCATTATGTCAAGCTGTCAGACAAATGAAATGTCTGTGCATATTGCATTTTTCAAATATAAATCACTGTGTGCAGACTTTCATTTTGACTAAAACTCCGGCAACAGCTTGATCAAACCCGACATAATGGAAAACAGGACATCCAGTTCTTTTCTAAATGCATATTTGAAACATATTTCTGTATATATTTTTTTTCATGGCTCTGCAAGCCCTAAATAACAGAACATATTCTTTCCATGTTTATATGTGTCACCACATACATTCTGGCTTTGCCAGTAGTTCAGTTCCTAATATTTACTTGAAAGCCAAACAGCCTGATGTTACTTCCTCCACAGAGCAGATTAAGCCTGCTCATCTCTACTGGAGCCAAGAGAGCAGAGATCACATTCAACTAAATTCCTACAACTGGGCTCCAGTGTTTCATAAATGAGCTGCTGGTTTTCTACGTAATCCTGCAACCTACTTCTTTGTGCCTGACACGGTCAGCTGAAGCGGTGCATGTTTGCCCAAGGATGACAAAATAAACCGATTCAAATAATTACTGAATTACTTTATATGAATCTTGACTTTCTAGTCAAGCTTTAAATCTGAAACGCATTCATTATATTTTAAGTATCATAAAGCTGGTAAAACGAGGCAGTAATTTAATACTGATTATCTGTACAGTTCTCGTGTTGTCTGCTTTAATATTTACATTGCTGCATTAATAACATATTATTTTAAAACATGTTTTTTTGCATCTTGAGAGGTAAATGCATGGCTTTTCAAATTCACTTCAACATGCAAATAAATACATCGTCTAAATTACATACTCACTCGTGCATTTTCATTCACAAAGAGAGAAAGCAGATGAAGCATATTTGAATGCAGAGCCAGTCTCAGTTAGTCATCCTTTCATTATAAAAAGCTTTAATATTGGGTGTGTGCACCTCGTTTTAATGGTGCTCATCCTTTTGGGTGTGAGGACAAGTGTCTGATGCACATTTTCCTTGAGACTCTCACAGCACTTCAAAACATTAACCAGTCCACCCCATTATGTCCTCTAAGGTTGTTTTGTTCGTCTATAAATGCAGTGCTCAATGTGCTAGGATTACTGCAGAATGCAGCTGCTCTGCTTTAAGTTGCATTTAGTTTCTTGGTATCACATGATTCTTACAGCTAATAAAACATACAAGTACGAGCCATGAAGATAACGTTGTCAGGAGGAGAGTATCCTCAATGGTGCTGTTTTCAGTTAAACACCATGCTTCGGTGGGCTGATGTGGGCTTCTTCATTCTCTTGTTTTAAATATAGCACTAGCTGTTATGTAACGCTCTGGAGGATGCCACTGGTGCAAGCATGATTACTAGATTGTTGGGCACACCAAAACAATCGGTACTGGAGATCAACGCTTGACAGCCCTATTTACAGCAACTAATCATTCAGAAATATTTTCAGGTGATCACAGTGTTTAAATATTATATTTCAGGTATGGCTTACAGAGCACCCAAAATTTGTGTTTTGTTTTTGTTTTTTGTTTTTTACTAAAGCACTGTAAACCGTGTTAAGGTTAGAGCAAAAATAAAAAGCTGTGGCGTGTGCAGACCAAAACAAAGTTTAAGTGCAAACAAGCAGTCAAAGGCCTTTCTAACAGCTTCTCCAATGTCAGAACAGCAGCAAATACACCAAAGTGCAACAAACAACCTGCTTTGATTGAGTACAGCTGACAAAATACTTGCTCATGTGCGGGTGTCCTAAAAAACGGGACACACATAAGAGGGAATGACGTTTAAATGGAGCAGTGACTCACTTTTTGTTGGTTTTCTTTGCTTTCACCCTCTTCTTCCTCGCCTGCAGTGCCAGCACTGCAAAAAAAGAATAGAAAAAAACAGGAGATCTCTCTTTTTTTCCTTTTTCTTTTTTTTAACCATTGTCTGTTTGCCTTGTTGATTTCCAGCTGACACTCAAGACAAAACAAACGAAGCCATCTGAAATAAACAATTACCTCACCCCAACGTTCATTATGCATCGTGCTGGGTCATGTTTGCACCTAACAGTATCTAAAATCAGTGTCAGTGCATGTGTCGGTTTGCCAGAACCCATCCAACGTTAAGTCACATCACTGAGCTTCCCACCTAGGCAACGCTCGTCTCAAACACGGTAATGTGGCGTGAAGTGATTTCAGCCACTACAGCGGCTAATTATGGACTCATACATGAACGCACGGTTACCGTGGCCGGTGTTTCGGGCTGTGTTTAAAATGGAAGGAGCTGGAGAGCTAAATGTATCGAGCTAATCCTGACATGTCCTATTGAAGCTAAAGCTAACGTCTAGAGGGCTAACGCTCCAGCTCAGTGCGTGATAGACGCGTTCAATTAAACCACGTATCACAATGTATGCTGCTCGGCGAAAAATAGTGTTTTTATATTTGTCACTGCACGACAACATCGACTGTAACGGCAAACCACACACACAATGTGTTACACCAGTCACACAGCGTGCAACGTGTCGCGTAAAGATTTACCTTTCCTCTCCATGTCTGCTGGATCCGTAGCTTAGCCGTTAGCTACACAGCCAGTGATCGAATGTTCCACGCATGCGCACTGGCTCGCTATGTCGAAGGGGAGCTTCCCTGGTGACGTCTCTGCCCGTGTATCAAACAGTTTTTATGGATTTTAGGGCAAACTGCCTTATAAAGAAGTATTTAAAGCAGCCTCACTGATAGCCGTGCAGTTCAGGAATTTAACCTTTTATTTACTTTTCGTGCATGTTTTTAACTAAGGCAGCAGTGTAGGTAGGTGGGTTAAATGAGCTGCCTGATTGGTGACGTGATTCAGTGGTTTGTGCCCACATTGGGATTAATATTAAAGTGTTGGTAACCTTTGTTATACTGGATGCTGATAGCGGTACAGAACAAGCTGACTGCATGGTTTGTTAAAAGGCACAGACTGGAATTTACGTAGCTGGACACTTGGCAGGCTCAAATTAATAGTTTCTATATTAGTATTACCAAATATTTTACACGGATAACGTAGTGCAATATCTTTTATCATGTTTTTTTTTTTTTTTCGGACATTACAACATCAACAACAAGGTTTAACGTATAAAAAAGCTGTTTAATTTACAAGCCAAGTGCAAGATCATGCAACTCAAACTGTCACAGCAAAAAAATTGTGAAAAATATAATTTTGTTATTCATTTTAAATGTATTGGGGGGAAATGCATATTTGATAAGCTCATATTAGGTTTTAGGGCCATAATACAGAGCAAGCCATAATTCTACCAGCACGGTGGTGGGCAAGTGGTGATTTGGGTTTGTGTTGCAGCCACAGCACATGGATACCTTGCAGTCATTGAGGTGACCATGAATTTCTGTGTATATATGTATTCTATAGATAAATGTGAGGCTGTCTGACAGCCAAAGTTTGCCTTGTGCAGTACTAGACTGATCTCAAGCATAGCAGCAAATCTACAACAGAATGGTTTAAGGTGTTGCAATGGTCCAGCCCCAACTGATATGCTGTGGTGGGACCTTAAAAGGGCTGTGCGTAAATGAATACCCACAAACTTCAACGAACTGACGCAAATTCCTCCTCAATGATGTGAGAGGCTGGTAATCACACAGAAAACGATGACTTCAATTTACTGCTGCTAAAGGTGATTCCACAAGTCCATGAATCATGGTAGGGCACCATAGTTAGAGACAACTGATTGGCTTGGAAATAAGGATAAAAAATTAAAGACAAAACATAATCTCTTAGAAATAAGTTTTTATTTTGTTAAACAAAGGACTTAAAGCAGTAGTTACTCTGCAAAACTGAAAATAGCTTAAGGGATCTTTCGATTGCTTATAAATACCAGCTCCACAAAGTATAAATACAAATCCCTCCTTTTACACATTTAAGCTGCATTTTTATTAAAAGCTATGGCACGACACTTAAATTCATATAAACCAACAACACACTAGCGGACGTACATGCTAACAGTGATTGCTTCAAAACATATGTGAAATTTTAAAAAACATGGCACAGATATATTTACACATTTTGAGCAAAGCATGTAGTCACAAAGATTTCTCTTCATATTTATGGGCCTTGGTGAAAAAAATAATAATAAAACCCTACATAGTAAAAGGCTCAGATTTCATCCAATTAAATTAATCAAATTGAACAGCAAAATGTGAGAAATCCAGTTGGTGAGCATTGAAGTTCAGTGACTGCACAGAGAAGGCACATTGTCCCAATTGTCAAACACCTAAAAACACAGAAATGTACTTCTGTCACAGAAATTCAAGAATCTGGTGCTGTGAGCAACTGCTTGGAAGTGATTCACTAGCAAATTCCTTTTTCAACTAACAGAAAAATGCTCATCCATAAATTAATCAAAAAATAAAAACTAGCACAGCAATAGGTCAAAGTGTTTCAGCATCTCAGGGTCACAGTGAGGAGTCAAAATAAAGTCTAAATATTAAATAGAAAACTATTTTAGTTGTTGGCGAGAAGGGACATTTTCCAGCAACTGACCAACATTAAGTCATTTATAAATAAGAATAATAACTTTTTTCTTACGTTTTCTGGTCATGTTTTCTCAATTAATAGACTAATGAAGGCTGATGTGTGTCTGAGACTTTAAAGCATAAGTTATGTAGTCAAAAGCTTGGGTTGAACTGGTGGCGCGTCTCATTACTCTGTGTCATCTTCATCATCAAAGCTAGGTGGCTGGAAGCTGCACACCTCCTCAAAGGTTAATCCTGCAAAAAAAGGAGAAGATGATTGGTTTCTTTACCGAGGAATACATCAGCATGCTGTGACTTTTAGCGCGAGAAGACGTACGTTTCCACTCATCGATCTGCAGCTCCCGGCTCTCAAAGCTCTGGTCATAAGGCTCGGCTTCAGGCTCGTCGTCTGGATCGTGGTATTGAGCGAAGTAGGGGTGGGCCAGAGCTTCAGCTGCCGTTATCCTCTTATCCGTATCCAGAACCAGCATTCTCTCCAAAAGATCCACAGCTTAAAAACACATGCGCATATAAACATGACTGATTTACACTCAATCCCATTGTTTCTTTATGTAAATTTTGTAAATCATAGGGAAACCTGGTTTTCTTTGGCATTACCGAGTGGGTTGGCGCCAATAAATACATCAGCAAAGCTCCTCTTGGGCATGTGTGGCAAGGAGCTGATGTAGTTTCTGGCCTGTGAAGACACATCAATACAGTAAACCAAACATAAGTTCCTACCAGCAGCAACAAGTCGTGACACATTTCATTTGACTGATTCCAACCTTTGTTCGGCTTTTAGATCTATCCACATCTGTGCTGCGTTTCCTGATGAGTGCAGTTTACAGTCAACAAGTTCCTCTTGTGATAATTAGAGCATCATTAAAACTACATTTATGAAGAATTATTATTGAGGAACTTCAGCTTGTATTATGTATTGCTACAGAGTTCAACTCTTTGCCTGAAGTGAGACACATGCAGTCAAAAACCCATTAGTGCCTATGAGTGCAAGTATTTACTAAAGTTTAAAAAAATAATAAACCAAGTATCCTTTAAAAAGAAAGGACTTGTCTTTGTCTTTTACGGAAGCGAAGACTTCCGTAAAAGACAAAAAAAAAAGACAGAAAAAAAAAACGTATTACAATCATAATACTCCTTATGATAAACCTCTCATGTAAATCAACGTGTGATCTGAAAATAAAAGTGTTATGGTGGAAGAAGATGGCGCCTTTCTAAGGGGGAAACAGAAAGAAAAAACACTGAAGAAAAGGGTATTTTGGACATCAAATTGCTGTTAGTAACCTTAACATTTAAATCAAGAAGTGCACTTTTTTTTTTATTAAAACGTTGCTTTTAACAACAATTACAGCAGTATTGAAGTGCACTTTTCTTAATCCAACTCAAGGTGCTTTTTGCAAATCACTGTTATAACCACGTGCAGCAAGCATGTCACACGACACACGAGTGACTAAAACGGTAAAATTCAGTGTTTAATACGAGCTTTTTGTCCCAAGAGGTCTCGTTCCTCCTTGCGCCCCACTTGCCTCAAAGGAGTTTGAGTTTTCCTTAAACCTTGAAGCTCTTTTTAAACTGTGGCTTCAAATATTATTACCTCCGCCATGGCGGTTATCTTATTGGTAGCGTTTACGGGCGTGTCATTCTGTCTGTAAACATGATAGATCGAAAAGTTTACATCCACCAAGGTCTTCAAGGTCATCTTCATTATTTATTGAAAAAAAAAAAGTCTTATAACTTATAATTCTTACACGTGTGGTAAGAGTACTGTATAAAGACTTGAAATATCATGTCATATTTGACCTCTAACCTCTGCTTCAAGTTCAACAGATTGATCTGAAGGCTAAAGTGATAACAATATATAGCTTACTGCCACTGTTTGTATTGACAACATATAGGCATATAGGAAATGATAATAAGGGTTCAAAATATCACATTACTTTGGATCTCTGACCTCTTCTTCGAGGTCAAGTAAAATGTCTTTTATCTTTAAAACTATGATTCAAATTCCACTACCTTTGTATTGGCAACATTTAAGAAGAGATACTGGTATACTGGAATTCTAAATATCAACATAATAGTTTGCATCCAAATATGTCACATTTGACCTCTGACCTCATTTTTACATCTACCTTTCTTATAAGTTGAGCCTAAAATGTGTCTTATTTTTAAAGAAAGTGTTGCCAAGAGAAGGAGAATGAGCTGCCTAGATAGTTAGAAATATACTGTAGTATATTATTATATAAGAAGCTCAAGTTATTCATGCACAAGTAACTTTTGGATTTTTGTAAAACAATGGAGTGAATGCTACACATATACTATATGCACATAAATAATGTTTAGGGAGCGAGCTGTCTTGGCGGAGGTTTGCGCTCTGAGTGCTTCTTGTTGCTTTTGTTCTATTTTAGGATGCGTCAGTGTGGAAACCATCAACATAAGCACAAATTCTGAGGGAAAGTCTGACCGTCCTCCCGCTGCCAGTCTGCTCTCAAGAAAGTACCTCTGTATCCCCCTCACCTCATAGCTGGGCATCCTGTTCATTAGAGTTGCTGGGGGCGTCCCTGTCAGACGCAGTATGTGCTGAAGCTGGTTTATATCTTTGGTGTTTGTGTCAAGGGGAGTATAGTGACAGAGCAGAGTTAAGAAGCCATTTCTCAACGCAACACTGTGTGGGGCTAAACTCCGGGTCACGAGTCTCGAGCTTTGAGCCCAGAAAAAAAACAAAAAAAACCTCAAGCTTAAGTATCCTCAGAATTAGAGGAAAGACACATGACAACACTTCTCATTACAGGCACACAGTGAAAGATGAAATCACCTGTGTAACAATGATCTCACAGCAAACACTGCTTAATGCTCTTCAAGAGAAGCAAAGCACACCCACAAGGCTAGAGGGTGAAAAACATGCTGTCATTACAAAGCAGATATTTCCAGCTGAACCACACTAGAGTGCAGAGTTTAGAGTAGAAACACGGTTAGACAGAGAGAGGGGGGAAAAAAAACTTGCACAGCTTTGTGAACTCACAGACTCTGAAGAGATTTTCTTCAAGAGCTCTGGACCTGGTTTTCCGACGAGCAGCATGATTAACTTTAACTGATCAATATCTACCAGCACACGGTAAAGGAAGACCAGACGCCGCACATGGGAACATCTGTAATCTGAACTTTAGCTTTTAATAGAAAAGGATTGGAGGCGGTGGGCAGCCTAGTGGAGCGCTTGCTTACAAGCTCAGCAGTTAGCTACCAAATACTGGCAAAAGAAAAGAGAGAAAGAAACAGGGTGGTGCAAGGAGAGAGAGTGAAAGTGGACCTGAGCCAAAGATACACACTTAAAATATAGGAAGAGTCATAGTGCCAAAGTGTAAAAACTACTCAGAGGTGCATGTGTCAAGTGAGAAGAAAGCGTGATCGCTCTTCATAAGAAAACGCCTCAGGCAGAGTCGTGTTGAAAGGGAAAGGCGGCTTTTCGTGTGAGGACGGAGAAAAGCAGTATTGCAGATTTATTGCAGACAAATCAGTGCGCCTCTACGTCAACATCAGTGTGTGTTGGATCAGTTTAATTTGTTATGTAAATTGTTTGTCAGCTGCAGGAGTTCATGGTGTGCACAACGAATTGTCACATGAAAAGGATACGGTCAGTGCCGGGAAACAGAGCGCGTCCAGTGAGAAGTTCTGCCATTATACATCCCACAGACCAAATATCCACTGAAACACAGAAGGTCAGGACACAGACATTATACCCAGAACACTCTTCTATTTACAGACGGATCACAGAGGGGAGCTTCTCTATGCCGTCTACCTGTCATGTTGTAATGCATCCAGTTCAACATGATCTCTGGGGCACGGTACCAGCGGGTCGCCACATAGCCGGTCATCTCATCGTCGGTGTGTCGTGCCAGACCAAAGTCCAAAATCTGACAACAATTTAAAATGCAAAAAAAGAAGAAAGCCTTGAAAAACAAACAAACCATTTACATTTGTAGCCAGGTTTGAGATAAACTGATGTTTCAAATAAAAGCAGCGCTTCACTGACCTTCAGCTCACAGTCTTCATTCACTGCCAGGTTACTTGGTTTTAAATCCTGTGAAAGGAAAGCCATCAGTCTAATTTAGGGTGATTTAAACCAAGATGGTGAGATGAAGTAAATGTGTTATTTCCTTTGTTAAAAGATGAGTCTTACATCATTCAAACTTTAATCTAAAGTCAAAGTGTTATAACTTCCTGTTTTTTCAGAGGATTAACAAGTCTGACATTGCAAAGTGAAAGAAGTCATAAACCCCAGGACACTTCATGTTCTCCTGTTTAACGATTGTCTGACAAAAGTCACTATAAAACGAAACAGCACTTACTCGATGTATGATGCCTGCTGAGTGAATATACTGCAGAGAGACGGGAGCAGACGTGTCAGATTACATCATGTGTTTACAGATGGACTGATTTAACACAACAAAACACATCAGGAGATACAGGACACAATGTAAAAACATTAGATAAGTATCACTGAAGGAACTACTTGCTTAGAGGTAGATAATATAATGATACCACTCTCATATCTGTACATTAAATATATGGAGCTAGGAGAAGGTAATCTTTGCCTACAGGAGAGAATGGAAACATGGAGGGCAGCTCAGGCCTTGATTACACTCTGTTGTGGACACGGACAGCTGTAGATACAAGAGCCGAGTCACCATTCCTGTTATACTTCTTGAACCTCTGCCACCTGCGGTGCAGTCGTACTTTGTTGCTTTGTCATGCAGTCACAAAAAAACGAAACAAAAAAAATAAGAAACAGGTCGGTCTGAGGACAAAATTTACATCACTCGGACAAAAGCAGATACACACATCTCTGTTCAAAGGTGAAACCCTTTTCCTAGTAGCACCTTGAAAGCTCACAAATTAGAAGAGTGTTAAAAAAAAAAAAAAAAAAAAACCTGCATTATGTACCTCAGAACAGGTGTAGTGTATAAGCACTATCTGCCAATTTAGTTTTTACTGTAACAAGAGCAGTGAAGCTTGAGTAAACATGATTTGTAACTGAAAACAGTTAAGAAAATAAGTAAAATCCTCATCTCTGAAAGTACACACAGGTGGAACTTAGGAGTGATTCTAACCTCTAACCTTGGCGGCCGACAACACTGTACACAGCGGTAGACTGGTGCAGATTGACCAAGCGAATAAGACATTAAAAAAGAGTTTTGATGGGAAAGCGGTCTTTAAACACACAGAGATAAAGCTGTGCAGGAAGTGTGATTTTATCGTGGTGAAAGGAAAACCTGCTCTTTAATTGTTTGTTGTTTTAGCCATTAGGTGGTTGTTAAAATGGTTTGGTGGGCTTTTTGCTGAGATTCTGGCGTTTCTGTGGATTTCCTAGGTGTCTGTATTTAAATAACAGATCTGGCTGTACTTCCCATTAAACCAGATGTTATCCCCCTGATGGGGTTCAACAGGTTAAATGTTTATTGCTTAATTACTCTGTGTAGTATGAATGACAATAAGGGAAGTTTTTATCAGTAGGAAAAGCTGTAAAACTTACAGAAATACAGTTAAAAGTCCAAAATTTCCGCTTGAGGCTGATTGTGGTAAGCAGCAGATCAAACAAGTTAAGAATTATAAATGGCTTCAAGTGCACATTCAGGCCTGTCAGACACTGGGACACTGAGCCATGGCTCTGTGCTAAGCTTTGCAATCTCCAATATCACTGAAATGCAGCAGGTGCTGCTCATTTTATTCATTTTCGTTCATTTCGTCACTTTTTCCCGACACACTTGCATTTAACTCCGGTTGCCCAGTCTCTCTGGTTACCTGGCCTGCACCACTACACTTGTCGTCTTGGAACGTCTGCCCCCCTTCCTTCTTTCAATAATGGTATGATCCCAGTCTGTCTTTGGATGTATTTGGCCACATGGTGTGCCCATCAAATTAGAGTCCCATCCCTGCCTGCATGGATTCTCAGCAGGGCTGAAGATTAGGCTGCTACATACAGACGGGCCATTAATAACTGACATATGAAATTATCTCACAAGCCAGATAAAATTGTCCACAGGCTATACGTTTGACACCCCTGCTCTAAACCATAGCAAAACTGAAGAGATTTCACTAAAATCTCCAATACAGTCCGAGCACTGAGGAGAGGAAAGGGAGAGTTGCATTTATTATGAAGCACTTTCTGATTTTTGTCTGTGAAAAAGTGCTAAATGAATAAATTGTTGAGCTACAGCAAGTCAAACTGGGCAAGATGGAAAAACTACATGTCTTGACCAGGTGAGCTAGCAGACACTTAGGACTCTATCATTTGTGCTAAGCTGACCAGATATGAGAGTGGCATCAATCTTCTTATCTTGCTCAAGAAAAGGAAGGAAATAAGCACATTTTGCACAACGTCAATAGATTCCTTTAAGCTCACCTTTAATCCTCGGAGGATCTGGTATATAAGAAACTGCACGTGGTCATCTGTGAGCTTTTGACATTTGACTATGTTGTTGAGATCTGCCCCCATTAGATGAGTCACGAGATACCTGCCAAAGCAGAAAAGATTGTTGTCACAGCTTAAACAGACAAGTGTCAGAAGCCATACCAATGTTTCTCACTTCATTAAAAAAAAAAAGCAAAAAACAACAACAACTAAATTCATAAAATGTATTTGCACTTCCAAACTAATAATTTCAAAACTGTTTGCAGCATGTGCCTAATTTCCCATATGGCTATGCGAGCTTAAACCGGTTTAGCTGCTACTTCTTTTCACTCTCACGTCTCTCCAGAGGCACTGAAAGGCCAAGCCCTTCACAAATGGAATGTCATTTAACAACGCACCCCAGATAAATGGGCTTAATAGTACTGCATCAGTGGATAATTCAAATCTAATCCCAAAGCTGTTTAAAATGCCCAAACAGCACTTATGGAAGGAGTCTAGAGCGGAATGCTAGACTGGCACTTTTGGAGCCAAAACTCAGAGCCACATGCTGCTTGGTCAGTCTGCTGCACAACAAATACCCGTTTCATGAATGCTCTTCTATTCTCACACAGTACAGAGAACGAGGGCTTAAAATAGCATCTGGTTATGCTTGAACTTGTTCTCCGCTACAGACATAAGACACAGACACTCGCCTAGGTTCACTCGCCGTGGGGGGGGGTAAATATATTTATATATACATATATATACACGCACACACCAGTATATAAAATATAAATAGTGACCTCTCTTTTCCTCTCTCCTAAAGAAAGAGGAACATGGCTAGAGCACTGAGGAGTCTCAGCCGCTCTGTTGTGACTAAGCTTGTATTTTTAGAGCTGGAGGGTCACACCCAGAGCACCTGCACAGTTGACATTTTTACTTATTTTTACATTGCATGCAGAAACTTTACAGCGTTTGGCAGATGTGCACTGGAGAACAGTGCCAAACCTGCAAAAGACATGCCAGCCCACTGACTCACCCCCTGTTCTCTTTCCCACAGGGGTCCAGCTTTACGTGTGGTCTACATGTGTGACCTTGCATTGCCTCGAGTCCTCCATAGCATTATGCTTTTCTGGGAGGAGGGCGGGGCTTCTTGAGTGGACGGCTATCCATTACAACAGCGCACAGATGCTGCCACTCGAAGTATGAAGACAAAATTCCAGTGAGTCATTAAAGTGTTCAGTTTCAATGACTCTACTTCAGCAGTTTAGCATTGTGGGCCCTGTTATTTTTGTTTGTCACAAATTTGTCTTCCCTTTCAAAGGCCCTGTGCCTACATTACCCAAGAAGCAATGCAACTGCAAACAGTTTATTCCATATTTCAGTGCGTCACACTTTGAGCTGCAAGCCTGCAGCAGAGATGAGCACATGTGATGCTGCACTGACATGAATCATCTTTGCATAAACCTACCAAGACCTAATGGACTTTAATGAGTAACCACAAACCTCTGGGGCTAAAAAATAAATGCTAACAAAACAAAAATAAATTAAAAACAAAATAACGTGCAATTCTTAAAGGGGCCATCGGAGACTCAAAGCAAAAACAAACACAAAATAAACAAAAACAATAAAAAAGGCCCCAGCCGACCCACAGGCTCAGACCCAGTGCCTTCCAGCTGTAAGGGTAAGAGTGCTAACCACTGCACTGCTGTACCGCTGCAATTTTAAATGTCTGATAACATAGAGGGGGAAAAAAAAAAAAAGTTTAGAAGAAATATTCCACAAAGATTTAATCAACTTTCGAAAGGTTGTGCAGACACAATACGTCAGAGAGGGGGAGATACTCGGGAAGATGACGGATGAAAAATGAGAAAACTTCACTACACTTCAAATCTCTGCATGAGCCTGAGTCATCCATCAGAAGCCTTTTCCACACTCTGAATTTAAATTGTGTTAACTGTGTGATCTGACTGAGCTGTCAGAGAAGCTTGAGATCAAATATTGAACACAGCATTGTTATTTTCTTCTATCCTGAGACCAAACACAGACTGCATGATCCTTATAAATTATTACATGAATAGAATTGTGATATACCTCCAAATGATTATGAAAAAAAAAATTCTAGCTTGTGTGTTGCACTATAAACACAACGTCATGCAAGTTTCACAGCACTTCAAATCACATGATGCTCTTCAAAGGAGGTTTGGTATTCCAAGCAAAAAGTCTCATTTATTTCTCTTTCTTCACATGAACCTGGATAGACTGACTGATGTTGAGATCAGGGCTCTGTTGCAGGACTCCCTGTTGTTTAGGACTCTAATAAAATTTTAACTACATATAACTAACGAGCTGATGCAAAAGTAACACATAACCTTTAACAAAACTGAGGACAGACACTTTCACAGAAAACTGCATAAATTAATTCATTTGATTATTACAGAGTTAGACTTAGTCACCTTCCAATTAGTCACCTCCAAAGAGAGCTGACTGACGTACTGTCTCAGCCAAATACTTTCCTGGGGAAATCCCAGGACAGACTGCCCAACAAACCTATCTTTGCACAAGTGGATAGAGTTTATTTCCATATTTGTTACTGCTTCTCACTTCAGCCAGTAGAGCAGTAATAGAGAGCCCAGTGCAAATGTCCAACATTTTCAAGTAATTGGTGGCAAATCTCAAATTAGAGGTTTGTGATGCAGCTGAGAACCAAGTTAAGAGTTTATATAAAGCAGGTAAAATAAATATTAAACATGTCACCAATTTTCTAAGTAAATATCTCTCTAAAGGTGCCACTGACATGAAAACTTCACCAACAACCTATCCATGCAAACCATATATGTCCATAAATTATGTGTAATAATGAAAAATGACACAGGGAATATGTATTGAACATGCTTACTGAAGTTTATCTAACATTTCTTGCAAAAGTCTTTGCTGGTGATTATGGCTTCAAGACGCCCCATGTATGGAGGAAACTAGTCGCATATATTGCTCAGGTGTGATTTTGGTCCATTATTCAAATTGTGAAGGCACTGTGTGCCCCTTCAATGAACTCTGGGCTTTAGTTCTTTCCATAGACTTTCAATTGGATTCAGGTCAGATGATTGGCTACCTAGCAGCTTTATTTTCTCTCTCTCGCTGTATGATTGAGATCATTATCTCGATGAAACATTTCATCTTCATAATCAATAATGTCTCATTACATTTTTCCAGTGATCCTTCCTTCAGTTATATGAAGCGTGCCAGTGCTGTATTGCTGAAAAACAGCCCCACACCATGATGTTCCCACCTCCAAACTTCACTGTTGATACGGTATTTTCAGAGTGATATGTAGCATCTTCTGACCTCCAAAAATGTTGTGTATCACGGCATCCAAAGAGCTCAGTTTTAGTTTGGCTGGTTTAGGGTGTTCCCAACGATGCTCACTGGAACCTTCAGTAGTTCAGAAATTCTTCTGTAATCAGTGGCATCGTGTCTTATAACAATAAGGTTGCAAAGGTCTTGAGAGAGCTCACTGGTTTTACGGCGTGATACCTTGGTAATGAGACACCTTTTCATAGGCCATCACTTGGGACTGAACAAGCTGATATTAATTTGCACTAAATGGCAGGATTGCTTTCTAATTACTGATACATTTCACCGGTTTCATGAGTTTCCATGGCTTTTTGCACCTCCTTTTCTTCATGTGTTCGATGCTTTTTTTCATTTCTTATTGTTACATATAAGTGAATTTATGGACATCTATGGTTTGATTTCTTTGAATGTGTGGATTGGGTGGATTGTTGCTGACATCAGGTGAAAAATTACATGTCAATAGCACATTCAGATTTTACTTAGAAAATTGGTGTTGTGTTCAATGTTTACTTTACCCGCAGTATGCTCCCAGGATCTGTGCAGTTGCCTGCCACACTGACCTTCATGAATTTTAGATATCAGCGATAATGCTTCCAGTATCACTTGGTTCAGATAATGAACTAAATAGGATGGGTCAATAATACGGGGACATTTGAAGTATGAAATCATAAATGAGTGTGTGACTCCAAGAATTCACTTGAGACGCATTCTTGGATGGGGTGTTCCCTGGAATCTGCAACAGTTTGAACTTTGTGTAAGTGTAGGGAAAAAAAAAAAGAGTGACACTCCACCAATAACAAGCAAGGCAGCACGCACAGCTGCATGCTGAGTCACTGTTAAGCTGTTCACTTCCAATTTCCAAGAGATTTTAACATCAACAAACAATAACTACCCGTTTTTCTGTAAACCAGGGCATGTACTGCATGTTCCACAAAACCAGAAATCAGGAAACAAAAGGAAGGAAGCTGGTGATGAAGAGACTGGCTACAGCCAGTGAGTGAATAACTAACATAGCAGAGAGTCTAAAGAATGTTTGTCAGTGTTTTCAGTCTCCTGGCGTGCCTCCAGGTGTTTTCCAGGAACAGTAGGGATTGTGGGCTGCTGAGAAACTCAAGGCTGATGAGCTTCACATCACTGTTAAATTATGCAAAAGCACTCCCTGATACTTTAAATTTAAGATAACATAAGTTATTTTAAAGAAGGACATTCGACTCACACGTCGGTGAAGTCCTTCAGAGAGGTGGCAGGGGTGAAGACATCTAAGAGGCCAATTACCTGCAAGAATGAGACAAACACTTAAGCTCAAAACTGAAGAGCAAAGACCACTGCGGGGCTTTGTTCTCAACAGGCGGACCAAATTGAAGACGGACAAGTCGCTCACGTTTTCATGTTTCATATGTTTAAGCAGTCGCAGCTCTCTGTAGGTTCTTTTGGCGTGGACGATGGACTGAAAAGGCCGAGAGAGCTTCTTCACAGCGACCTTCAAACCGGTCTCCATGTCAATGGCGGAGCTGTTTAAAAAAAACAAAAGCATGCATGTGAGCTTAAATCTCATTGGGTAAAACACCTTAATTTTTAGCATACCTATTTAGATAATCAAAGCAACAAGTTATGAGCATTTATTTAACACTGAAAGATTGTGGCTTTAATCAAAGCAAGCCCGTCCTTTTCAGGCAGAGGAACTGAAGCGTTTCATGTGGCTCAGTCTGGGTCTGAGTTTGCTCTCAAAAAACAAAGTAGGTGCAGGAAGAGCTGCTGAAGGCTGGGGGGAAAGGACGACATCAGCAGAAAATGCCATCTCTCAGCAGACTGCAAGCAGCCCTGGCAGCAGTATATCCCCCGCTCTGAAAACCAACCGTCTCTGACCCAAAAGCAACACCCACCCCACCTCTGCTTAGCTCACCTAACCAGAGTCACGGCTTGTGGATGGCCTCGTGTGACTGCTGTGGGGACACCAGCGTGCCCGCAGACACATCAACATCCAACAGATATTAAAGGTTAACAAAGAAACCACCTATAGCAATGCCAACCTAATAATAAAAATGGATACAGGGATAATCATCAGGTCTGGTTCAATTCCACAGGATATAGTTGAGTCGCCTTAACTGTTCTTCCCCACATACACGGCTGCACTGATCTTTTACCCATTTCAAGAGCATGCAGGAATGTAAATCCCGCATGCAGCTGCATTAGATATTAAATCATCTCGTCAGCTCCCTCATAAGAAGGACCTCACGTTTGACTGAAGGAAGTCAAAACAGTGTAGTCATCCTTTGTCTTACATAATGCAGACATTATCTAGGCTGCACCCTCACCTAAACAAAACAAGAGTATTTTTTAAGTGGTATGAACACATCTAAAAAACACTATGTCCACTTAGCAATTTCCGCATAACAGTGTTCAATTGTGCAAGCTTCTTGGATAAAGACGCTCCTTAACTCGTTCCATTTATTAGGTATGATGATATGGGAGTCGACTTCAGATAAAGCCACCAACCTGCAGCAGGGATCAGGTGTGCGTCATTGCCACACAGTTTAGAACATGCTGTTCAGTTTCAGTTTCAAATTACTGGCTACAGTAAACTTGAAGTCATCACGTAACTGCTAACAATATAAGCCAGCGCACTGTTATAATAAAAACAATCACAGTCAGTGAGGCAGTAGCAGTGAGCTGACAGTAATCTGACCAGCAACAGATTATCCTATTGCCCGGCAACAGCACAGCTGTCCTCTTCCATTTGCAAAACAAACATCTGCTCACTAAACCAAGTGTACCACTGACTATGTTGTGTCCCAGATCGTATCAGCAGCACAATTCATTTAATTAAAAACCTATGTAAAGGATCCATTCAGCCACAGATGACCTTACTGCCACTAGGCAACACTAAGGAAACCCACCCTCAAGAGGCAAGATCTCCACTCTGCTGTGCATGCAAATACCTCTGAGCTGCAGATTTGTATATAACGTATCAAACATTAACTGCAGGGCTTTTGATGAGGCTGCCTATCAAATTTGCATGAAGACAGCAGCTGGTTTTCATAGCAACCAACTTGGGAGGTTTTAGCAGCTGTTGATCATTTTCAGTCATTATCTTAAAGTTAGCCACAAAAGTAAAAGATACTAACATCACAGTGACTTAAACCGAAAACTGTTTGCACTTGTTATTATTGTAGTTTTTTTTTTAATAGCCAACTGGTCAATCTATTGGTCTGTTCACTGTTTTAGATTACAGCACTCTGACTTTCTTTATCAATGCAAGATCAGTGAAGTGGACATCTCAACTTTCCACTTGTGCTCCTAATAATAAAAACATCCTTTCCAGAAGCTGTGCTCACATCGTCAATATGAAGGGATTGAGTTAATTCAAACAACCTGCTAGGAGCAGGCAGCTATATTTGTTGCACTAACGGTGCAATGTGCATTAAATGTCTTTATCCAGAACAAATGTGGTCGGAGCAACCTGAGGAGACCACAACACTTGTGTGACTCTTAACATGCCCACTGATCAGTGCATGAGGATCAGACTTTCTATACTTAGTTCACAACCAGGAATTTATCAGCACTTAATAATTACTCCTCGGTAGCACGTCAAAGATAACAAGTTCTGCGCTTTCTTGCTCAAACAGACACCGCGGCTCCACCTTGCTCGCCATTAGCTTGTGAAGCGCAGGCCTCGTCTAAATGAATGGATAAGTCAGGCTAACTTCACCAAACTGAACTTCTTGGAGGAAGGCGATTTACCAGACAGATCCGTAGGCGCCGGATCCAACCGGGGTCAGTCTCTGGTACCGCTCCGGGACTTCCCATATAGTCTTGTTCACCTCATCTCGATAAAAATCGTGTTTCTCTTGTCGCGACATTCCTGCAGGACCAACTGCCGACCACCGACCGACTTTCTGCTCCGAGGAGGGGGACTCCGAGCCGCGCAGAGCTCAACTTTACCAAAGTGCAAGAAAGTGGAGCTAAACGAAATGTTTCTCGTCCCCGGAGAAGCTGACGTCGTTTAAAGTTACCGTGCTGCCTTCTTGTGAAATGCTGCAATGTGTGCACACACTTTTCAGGTCTCCACGTTATTTGTTCCTCCTCACCCTGCTGGTTCTCACGCTCGCTCGAGATTTCACCCCACTCGCTTCGCTAAACGGCGCAAAATCTCGCGGGAAAAAAAAAAGAAAAAAGAGTTGGGACAGCTGTGCCGACGACGTCTGAAACTGTGCTGCTTTCAGGTGGTGCAGGGAAAAAACTGATCGGTATTAGACGATTGAAAAATAATAATAATAACTAGAAAGCGAAAATTTCAGAAGAAATTTTATGTGTGCCTATGCCGCTCCTAATCACTGTAGTTTCCCATTCATACGGCTACAGAGAGCAAAACTCAGAAGAGCAGCCATTCTCCACCATGAACTATGGTAAAAACAAACACCGCTCACGCTTCACAGATGACAGCTTACAGTTTTGTGTAAAGATGAAGTTACTTCGTACAGCGCCGATTTGCAGACGCTGTGCACACAGGTTCATGAGCAGAAGTCCCATTGTACCACGGCAGACCTGACAATGTTTGCATGAACACGCTTTGAAGCATTACGTTATGGACCACTTTTCACACATGGTTGGTGTACCCACACAGCCGGCTGTGCATTCACTTTTTGTTTTTTGTTATTTTTACACAGTGTTCTCAATGATGAACAATGGTCTACAGCCAATCTTGTGTATTAATATACAAACTTTGGTTGTAAGATTCAGATAACTATTTAATAAAAGCTAAATATTTTATACAGGGAGTGCAGAATTATTAGGCAAATGAGTATTTTGTCCACATCATCCTCTTCATGCATGTTGTCTTACTCCAAGCTGTATAGGCTCGAAAGCCTACTACCAATTAAGCATATTAGGTGATGTGCATCTCTGTAATGAGAAGGGGTGTGGTCTAATGACATCAACAGCCTATATCAGGTGTGCATAATTATTAGGCAACTTCCTTTCCTTTGGCAAAATGGGTCAAAAGAAGGACTTGACAGGCTCAGAAAAGTCAAAAATAGTGAGATATCTTGCAGAGGGATGCAGCAGTCTTAAAATTGCAAAGCTTCTGAAGCGTGATCATCGAACAATCAAGCGTTTCATTCAAAATAGTCAACAGGGTCGCAAGAAGCGTGTGGAAAAACCAAGGCGCAAAATAACTGCCCATGAACTGAGAAAAGTCAAGCGTGCAGCTGCCAAGATGCCACTTGCCACCAGTTTGGCCATATTTCAGAGCTGCAACATCACTGGAGTGCCCAAAAGCACAAGGTGTGCAATACTCAGAGACATGGCCAAGGTAAGAAAGGCTGAAAGACGACCACCACTGAACAAGACACACAAGCTGAAACGTCAAGACTGGGCCAAGAAATATCTCAAGACTGATTTTTCTAAGGTTTTATGGACTGATGAAATGAGAGTGAGTCTTGATGGGCCAGATGGATGGGCCCGTGGCTGGATTGGTAAGGGCAGAGAGCTCCAGTCCGACTCAGGCGCCAGCAAGGTGGAGGTGGAGTACTGGTTTGGGCTGGTATCATCAAAGGTGAGCTTGTGGGGCCTTTTCGGGTTGAGGATGGCGTCAAGCTCAACTCCCAGTCCTACTGCAAGTTTCTGGAAGACACCTTCTTCAAGCAGTGGTACAGGAAGAAGTCTGCATCCTTCAAGAAAAACATGATTTTCATGCAGGACAATGCTCCATCACACGCGTCCAAGTACTCCACAGCGTGGCTGGCAAGAAAGGGTATAAAAGAAGGAAAAACTAATGACATGGCCTCCTTGTTCACCTGATCTGAACCCCATTGAGAACCTGTGGTCCATCATCAAATGTGAGATTTACAAGGAGGAAAACAGTACACCTCTCTGAACAGTGTCTGGGAGGCTGTGGTTGCTGCTGCACGCAATGTTGATGGTGAACAGATCAAAACACTGACAGAATCCATGGATGGCAGGCTTTTGAGTGTCCTTGCAAAGAAAGGTGGCTATATTGGTCGCTGATTTGTTTTGTTTTGTTTTGAATGTCAGAAATGTATATTTGTGAATGTGGAGATGTTATATTGGTTTCACTGGTAAAAATAAATAATTGAAATGGGTATATATTTGTTTTTGTTAAGTTGCCTAATAATTATGCACAGTAATAGTCACCTGCACACACAGATATCCCCTAAAATAGCTAAAACTAAAAACAAACTAAAAACTACTTCCAAAACATTCAGCTTTGATATTAATGTGTTTTTGGGTTCATTGAGAACATGGTTGTTGTTCAATAATAAAATTATTCCTCAAAAATACAACTTGCCTAATAATTCTGCACTCCCTGTATGAGAGTAAGAAAGAAAAGTATATCTTTGTGTCCACCTTTCTCTGTTAATGCCCTACCTGGCCCCTGGCAAAAGCTTTGCTAGATCCGCCCCTGCACAGTTACCAGCTGTCAGCTAAATAAAAAAGGAGCTTGGTGTTTATTTCTCTCAGAAACAGTTCATAACTTCCTTCAACTCATTCATGTCACCTAAAAAAAAGGTAAACCTGTTTCTCCATCACCAGTTCAGCTCTGATGATTCAGTAAGGTCATCTCCTGGTTTCGACCAGCCGCTTCTACAGCTGTGGCTCCAGCAAACATCAGCTGATACTAGAAATTAAAATCAAATGAATTCTAACAACAGCTGATCAAGCTTAAACGTGCTGCTGTTGTTTAGCGCGATAAACAAACAAGAGAGAAAAGCCGATCATTGATCAGTTTCATGACTGAAGTTTGAACAGGCGAGAGAATGACAGGGAGGCTGTCATAAAGTTCAAATCAGTGACTTAGCGCGCACACAGCTGTATAGAAACTCCATCGTGCTAGCTACCACGCAGTACGAGTTATTATAACTGATTGTAAAAAGTCAGCACAACGAAAATAAACTACACCTAAACTCGGTTTATATCTGACCCAAATAGAGTGCAGGTCATAACTTCTTACCTGAAATTCAGTTCACCTCATGCTCCGACCGGCAGCCGCCTGCTTCTCCTGCCTTGGTTTCCTGATCCACGATCTACCACGGTCGATCGGCGGTCGCCTCGCCGCCTCGTTCCCGCATGTTCTTTCTGACACACACGGTGGATAGCTGCCCTCGGTTGTAGCTCCGCGTCAGCGACTACCAAACAACTCAGTTATTTTTCCACATCGACCAGCATCTGGACAATCCACCGCCTTTCACTGTTTGTACCGTTACTAAAAAAAAAAACCTCATCGGCTCATAAAAAGCGAAAAATAAGTCCAGCTATGACCCTGAGTCAAAAGACAGCCAGCTCGGGTTAGCTAGCTACCTGTCTAGCTCTTTGCAGGCACCGAAAACATCAGAGCTAATATGGGATGTCTTGGTAACACGAGCAGATATTTGAAGTTTACATCTGGCCAATCCACCACCTTTCACTGTTTATACCGTTACTAAAATGAATAAATAAATAAATCATCGGTCCATATAAGCGAAAAATAAGTCCAGCTGTGACCACGAGACATTGCGAAGGACCGGGGTGAAACCATAGTAAAGCCGCCCTCACTGTCATCCAGGCGGCTGTAGCTTGTTAGCAAAGCCCGCTAGCTAGCTAGCCAGCTAGCCTCAGGCAGAAACGACATCGTCAGAACAGTGTTGCTAATATGAGATGTTTTGACAAAGCGAGCAGATATTTGAAGTTTACACAACTACATTCTCGCCTGAAAATATCTTAAAAGTTTATTTTGTGACCTAGAAACAGTATTAAGAGGAAAATAAAAACTAAGTGATGGCCGCCATTGTTTGACTCGGCAGAGGCCTGCTATGAATTGTGGGATATTGAGTTTTCCACCAAGCATTACCGTAACTTTTTGAATGATTTGCGCAACCTTAAAAATTCCAATGGCTCCTGAAAGCAGCGACGCTGTGCGCACGTTGAAATTGTCATCATTACGGTAATCCAAATAAGGGTAGACAGGCTGTACCACTCCCGGCATACCACTAGAGAGAGCCAACACACCACAAATGAAGTTTGAAATTTGTTTCAATGGGACCAAAAGATGGAGCCAACACACCACAAATGAAGTCTGTTTATTTGGCGCCAAAAGATGAATTGGCCTAAATTTGCACTAAAATATTAATATTTAAAAACTATAAAAGTCATGAACACCAAAAGTCATGACATAATAGTCCAACTCCAGCCGCACAAAATGATCTAACATATGTAACCCTAATGTCAAAACTGTTCGGCAGAGGAGCGCGGGGAAAATTTTCACTAAAATATTAATATTTAAAAACTATAATATTCATAAACACCAAAAGTCTAGCACACCATTCCAGATCCAGCCGCACAAAATGAGGTAACATATATGAAGCTTGTCTCAAAACTGCGGGCGTGATACGTGCGAAATTTAGGCGGAAGATGGAGAATAATAATAACTAGAAAAATTTGCATTTCCTGCGAAAATGCAGTGTGGATGCTTAAAGCTGAACCTATCTGCTGAAAATAGCTGAAAAAGCTGAAAAGTTGCAGAAGCAAAGGAACTTTGCTAAAATGTAGTAACTTAGCAGAACTGTAATATCTTAGAGAAACATAATACTTGGCAGAAATACAATAGCATAGTTAGCAGAAATATTGTAACTTACCAGAAACATGATAACTTCTCAAAATACAAGAATTTAGGAGAAATAGTATAAGATAACAGAAAGAATATATTTAGCCAAACATTCTTAAACATTACAGAAATACTATGATTTAGAAAAACAGTACAACATAGCAGAAATGCTGCGATTTACCAGAGACACTGTAATTTACTATTAATATTGAAATTTAAAAAAAAAAATACTATGTTTTAGCACAAATACTGTAATTTGACAGAAATACTATCATTCGGCAGAAATACTATGTTTCAGCAGAAATACTCTGGTTTAGCACAAATATTATAACATAGCAGTAATACAATTATATAGCAGAAATGCTATATTTAGAAAGAAAAATATAATATAGTAGAAATACTATGATTTAGCAGAAATACTGTAATCAGCACATATACTGTAACATGACAGAAATTCCTCCACTTAGTAGTAATACTATAACATAAAACAAATGTTATGATTTGGCACAAAACCATAATTTGGCAAAATACTATGATTTAGCAGAAATACTATGATTGAGCAGAAGTACTAAGATGTAGTAAAAGTACTCTGATTTAACAGAAATACAATTATGGAGGAGTAATACTTTAAAATGGGAGAAATATTGATACACACACACACACACACAGAGCCTAAAGGGAACAGTATTTGTGCCATGGAGTGTTAAGAAGAATCTGAGGTCCATATTAGAAAAGCTGCTAAAATCATAAAAGTTTGCAGAATTGTAATAAATGATGAATATGAATTAGTGGTCTGTGATAGTGTATTAATTTGTAGGAAAAAAACACATGTTGCCCAAGGTGTAATTGAACCCACGACCTTTGGGTTGCAGACCTGTGTCATTACCAACTGCGCCACCTGGAAAGAGAGCGGCGCCTGGAAAACAGGGTGATGAGCAGTCAGAATTAGATTGCGGTGAGGGCGGCGCTGTTTTTTGGAGTTACAAAACGTCGTGTAACTCAAAAACTAGGTGGACTAGAAGCATAATACTTGTACTGGGTGAATCAGCGTACTTTCGTGTACTTTGGCTGTGATTTGCATTGCTCTTTGTACATCTGTCGCTGAGATATGACGAGAGAAGAAAGGGCAGACCTCAGATATGATTGGCTGGCTGGGAAGCCGTGCAGGCCCTGATATGTAAATTTTATATGTATCAGTCCTCACAGAGGATTAGCTGCCTGGGGACCTGGCAGAAATATATACAAATAGTATGATTAAGCATAAATACTACATTTAGTAGAAATACTATGTTTTAGCACAAATACTATAAAATGGCAGAAATACTATAATTAAGCAGAAATACTATATTTGGCAGAAACACTATATTTAGTACAAATCTTATGAAATAGCAGAAATAGTATGATTTAGCAGAAATGCTGTATTTGGCACAAATCTCATAAAATAGCAGAAATAGTATGATTTAGCAGAAATGCTGTATTTAGCACAACTACTGAAAAGCAGCAGAAATGCTATGACTTAGCACAACAGTAATAACTTATAGAAAAATTGGAAAAGCAAAATGGACAGCTGGAAAAATCCTGAACATGCTAAGGGTCCCTCAAATCTAATTGTTAATTGAAAAAAAAAAAATCAGCAAAAAAGTATAACAGTCACACAATCACAAATATGGGCACATATGGAAACACACATGCACAGAGAGACACACAGGATCAAATTCAGTCAACCAGTCTAAATATATTGAATTTAAGTGATATAATAAGATGCTCCCATCAAAGGCTCTCTCTCGCTCTCTCTCTCTCTCTCTCACACACACACACACACACACACACACACACACACACACACACACACACACACACACACACACAGAGCCTAAAGGGAACAGTATTTCTGCCATGGAGTGTTAACAAGAATCTGAGGTCCATATTACAAAAGCTGCTAAAATCATAAAAGGTTGCAGAATTGTAATAAATAATGAATATGAATTAGTGGTGTGTGATAGTGTATTAATTTGTAGGAAAAAACACATGTTGCCCAAGGTGTAATTGAACCCACGACCTTTGGGTTGCAGACCTGTGTCATTACCAGCTGCGCCACTGGGAAAGAGAGCGGCGCCTGGAAAACAGGGTGATGAGCAGTCAGAATCAGATTGCGGTGAGAGGCAAAAAACGCCGTTTTGCAGTTACAAAACGTCGTGTAACAAAACTAGGTGGACTAGAAGCATAATTCTTGTACTGGGTGAATCAGCGGACTTTGGTGTACTTTGACTGTGATTTGCATTGCTCTTTGTACATCTGTCGCTGAGATATGACGAGAGAAGAAAGGGCAGACCCCAGATATGATTGGCTGGCTGGGAAGCCGTGCAGGCCCTGATATGTATTTGTATGTATCAGTCCTCACAGAGGATTAGCTGCCTGGGGACCTGGCAGAAATATATAGAAATAGTATGATTAAGCATAAATACTACATTTTTAGAAAAACTATATTAAGCACAAATCCTATAAAAAGCAGAAATACTATATTAAGCAATATAAATATCCTCTAAAATCCTATAAAAAGCAGTAAAACTGTACTATGATTTGGTAGAAAAACCTAATTAATCAAAAATACTAAATTTGGCAGAAATAGCAGAAACACTATATTTAGCACAAATCTTATGAAATAGCAGAAAGAGTATGATTTAGCAGAAATGCTGTATTTAGCACAAATCTGATAAAATAGCAGACATAATATGATTTTGCAGAAATGCTGTATTTAGCACAAATACTGAAAAGCAGCAGAAATGCTATGACTCAACACAATAGTAATAACTTAAATAGAAAAATTGGAAAAGCAAAATGGACAGCTGAAAGAATCCTGAACATGCTTAAGGGTCCCTCAAATGTAATTGTTAAATGAAAAAATCAGCAAAAAAAAGTATAACAGTGACACAATCACAAATATGGACACATATGGAAACACACATGCACAGAGAGACACACAGGATCAAATTCAGTCAACCAGTCTAAATATATTGAATTTAAATCATATAATAAGATGCTCCCATAAAACTCTCTCTAGCCTCCCTTTCTCTCTCTCTCTCACACACACACACACACACACACACACAGGAGACAAGCAAGTTTCTAGGTCAGTCAAGCAGCCTGGGAGCTGCTAAATTTGAATCCACCAATCAGAGAGGCTGTGTACTTTTTCCCGCCAAAACAGGTGCAGCCGTTTTACACACTCAGCACAGAGAGAGACAGGATTTCTGCAGTGTATTTCTCATAGTGAGGATTCCTCTCAAACAAATGGCCATAATTTCCTAACCGTAGGGGCCAGAACAGTCATTCTTACACCGTTTTGTTCAGAAGAGATGGGGAATCTTCAAGTGTTTACAATTTATCATTAAAATATGAATTATTAAAGATATTTGACTTGTAATGCACCATAACTGAGTAGAGGCAAGCGAAAACTGCCTTGACTTGCCCTCAAACAACGCTTTCTAACTCTAAATCTATTTGGAGTATCGATATCATTCTTTCACCGTAAGAGACAGCAGGCTTTGGTGAACAGTCATGGAAATTTTCAGGTCTCTGTGGAAATCCATCAAAAGATATGATATGAGAGAAAAAAAGTGCCTCATTTCCAGAGTTTGAAATCTGAAGAAATCTGAGCGAAAGGACGAATTTCCTACCCTCAAACAAGTGTAACTCATCTCAGAACGGTAATAGGTGAGAAAAAATTCTTGAATTGTGAGCGTCAGGAGTGTCTGAAGATATACTGGGACAAGCCTCATGTTTTAACTTCAGCCGTTAAGGAGATATGACGATTCGAATATGCCTCTCATTACAGAAATCAAGCGGTGATTTTGAACAAACTCTCCATTGACTTTCTATTGAGAGTTTTCAGAGTTTGTGTTGGTCTGAGGAGATTTGCCAAATTCTATAAATCTCACAACAATGATGGTGACATTTTCGGAAAGCCAGCAAAAATGCCTACGTTTTGATGTATAATTTGTGGAAGTTGAGTGAAAATTGAGCAAGTAGCAAGAAGTTGTTGGGACATGAAGAGAAGACTGCGAAACCTACAGTGGCACACTGGAAGCCAAGTGCATAGCAACCATAACAACGCATGTATTTTCTGAAAAATCACAATTTTGCAACTCAAAACTTTAAGAGGATAAAAATAAAACTGTAACAGATATGAAAAAGCTGAATCATTCATGAATAGCCCAATAATTTGTGAACATTTTAAAGTTTGAATGGTTGTTCTACGTGAAAGTAGGAAAAAGTAGTTAAGTTTCAAAAACAAGCAAGTTTTAGCAGAATTATGGAAGTTTCCCATTCATTTCAATGGGACAAATTAAAGGAAAAAAGCTTAATATTTTAAAAAGTATAACAGTTAAAAATACCAAAAGTCATAGCCATCATTAGCAGAAATAGCAGAATAGTTTAAAATTTGAGCGGTGAAAATCGGCTGAAAATTGTGGAAGTAGAAAAGTGCCAAAAAGTGCAAAAAGTGGCAACTAGAATAATAAAGTATAAAGAATAAAGAGAAACAGGAACTCAATAGTGTGGATGCCTAAAGCATCCACACAACTAAGCGAAAATTTCAGAAGAAATTTTATGTGTGCCTATGCTGCTGCTAATCAGTGTAGTTTGCCATTCATACGGCTACAGAGAGCAAAACTCAGCAGAGCAGCCATTCTCCACCATGAATTATGATAAAACAAACACCGCTCGCGCCTCACAGATGACAGCTTACAGTTTTGGGTAAAGATGAGGTGACTTCATTACAGCCCCGATTTGCAGGCGCTGTGCACAGAGGTTCATGAGCAGAAGTCCCATTGTATCACGGCAGACCCGACAATGTTTGCATGAACATGCTTTGAAGCATTACGTTATGGACCACTTTTCACACATGGTTGGTGTACCCATACAGGCAGCCGTAGCTTTTCAACTCATAGCCCAACACACACCCAAAAACAGCCAAGAGAGCACAGACTTTACACCCGGGGTCCACCTCCCCTGCAGCGGCACTGCAGACCACGCCCGACACACACATCAAACACATAAAATAAATATGTATGCACTTTCGCATTCACTTTTTGTTTTTGTTATTTTTACACAGTGTTCTGAATGATGAACAATGGTCTACAGCCAATCTTGTGTATTATTATACAAACTTTGGTTGTAAGATTCAGATAAGCATTTAATAAATGCTAAATATTTTATATGAGAGTATGAAAGAAAAGTATATCTTTATGTCCACCTTTCTCTGTTAATGCCCTACCTGGCCCCTGGCAAAAGCTTTGCTAGATCCGCCCCTGCACAGTTACCAGCTGTCAGCTACACAAAAAAAAGGAGCTTGGTGTTTACAGGGAGTGCAGAATTATTAGGCAAATGAGTATTTTGTCCACATCATCCTCTTCATGCATGTTGTCTTACTCCAAGCTGTATAGGCTCGAAAGCCGCCTACCAATTAAGCATATTAGGTGATGTGCATCTCTGTAATGAGAAGGGGTGTGGTCTAATGACATCAACACCCTATATCAGGTGTGCATAATTATTAGGCAACCTCCTTTCCTTTGGCAAAATGGGTCAAAAGAGGGACTTGACAGGCTCAGAAAAGTCAAAAATAGTGAGATATCTTGCAGAGGGATGCAGCAGTCTTAAAATTGCAAAGCTTGTGAAGCGTGATCATCGAACAATCAAGCGTTTCATTCAAAATAGTCAACAGGGTCGCAAGAAGCGTGTGGAAAAACCAAGGCGCAAAATAACTGCCCATGAACTGAGAAAAGTCAAGCGTGCAGCTGCCAAGATGCCACTTGCCACCAGTTTGGCCATATTTCAGAGCTGCAACATCACTGGAGTGCCCAAAAGCACAAGGTGTGCAATACTCAGAGACACGGCCAAGGTAAGAAAGGCTGAAAGACGACCACCACTGAACAAGACACACAAGCTGAAACGTCAAGACTGGGCCAAGAAATATCTCAAGACTGATTTTTCTACGGTTTTATGGACTGATGAAATGAGAGTGAGTCTTGATGGGCCAGATGGATGGGCCCGTGGCTGGATTGGTAAAGAGCAGAGAGCTCCAGTCCCACTCAGGCGCCAGCAAGGTGGAGGTGGAGTACTGGTTTGGGCTGGTATCATCAAAGGTGAGCTTGTGGGGCCTTTTTCGGGTTGAGGATGGAGTCAAGCTCAACTCCCAGTCCTACTGCCAGTTTCTGGAAGACACCTTCTTCAAGCAGTGGTACAGGAAGAAGTCTGCATCCTTCAAGAAAAACATGATTTTCATGCAGGACAATGCTCCATCACACGCGTCCAAGTACTCCACAGCGTGGCTGGCAAGAAAGGGTATAAAAGAAGAAAAACTAATGACATGGCCTCCTTGTTCACCTGATCTGAACCCCATTGAGAACCTGTGGTCCATCATCAAATGTGAGATTTACAAGGAGGAAAACAGTACACCTCTCTGAACAGTGTCTGGGAGGCTGTGGTTGCTGCTGCACGCAATGTTGATGGTGAACAGATCAAAACACTGACAGAATCCATGGATGGCAGGCTTTTGAGTGTCCTTGCAAAGAAAGGTGGCTATATTGGTCGCTGATTTGTTTTTGTTTTGTTTTTGAATGTCAGAAATGTATATTTGTGAATGTGGAGATGTTATATTGGTTTCACTGGTAAAATAAATAATTGAAATGGGTATATATTTGTTTTTCTTAAGTTGCCTAATAATTATGCACAGTAATAGTCACCTGCACACACAGATATCCCCTAAAATAGCTAAAACTAAACACAAACTAAAACTACTTCCGAAAACATTCAGCTTTGATATTAATGTGTTTTTGGGTTCATTGAGAACATGGTTGTTGTTCAATAATAAAATTATTCCTCAAAAATACAACTTGCCTAATAATTCTGCACTCTCTGTATGAGAGTAAGAAAGAAAAGTATATCTTTGTGTCCACCTTTCTCTGTTAATGCCCTACCTGGCCCCTGGCAAAAGCTTTGCTAGATCCGCCCCTGCACAGTTACCAGCTGTCAGCTAAATAAAAAAGGAGCTTGGTGTTTATTTCTCTCAGAAACAGTTCATAACTTCCTTCAACTCATTCATGTCACCTAAAAAAAGGTAAACCTGTTTCTCCATCACCAGTTCAGCTCTGATGATTCAGTAAGGTCATCTCCTGGTTTCGACCAGCCGCTTCTACAGCTGTGGCTCCAGCAAACATCAGCTGATACTAGAAATTAAAATCAAATGAATTCTAACAACAGCTGATCAAGCTTAAACGTGCTGCTGTTGTTTAGCGCGATAAACAAACAAGAGAGAAAAGCCGATCATTGATCAGTTTCATGACTGAAGTTTGAACAGGCGAGAGAATGACAGGGAGGCTGTCATAAAGTTCAACATCAGTAACTTAGCGCAGCACACAGCTGTATAGAAACTCCATCGTGCTAGCTACCACGCAGTACGAGTTATTATAACTGATTGTAAAAAGTCAGCACAACGAAAATAAACTACACCTAAACTCGGTTTATATCTGACCCAAATAGAGTGCAGGTCATAACTTCTTACCTGAAATTCAGTTCACCTCACGCTCCGACCGGCAGCCGCCTGCTTCTCCTGCCTTCGGTTTCCTGATCCACGATCTACCACCGGTCGATCGGCGGTCACCTCGCCTGCTCGTTCCCGCATGTTCTTTCTGACACACACGGTGGATAGCTGCCCTCGGTTGTAGCTCCGCGTCAGCGACTACCAAACAATTCAGTTATTTTTTCCACATCGACCAGCATCTGGACAATCCACCGCCTTTCACTGTTTGTACCGTTACTAAAAAAAAACCCTCATCGGCTCATAAAACGAAAAATAAGTCCAGCTATGACCCTGAGTCAAAAGACAGCCAGCTCGGGTTAGCTAGCTACCTGTCTAGCTCTTTGCAGGCACCGAAAACATCAGAGCTAATATGGGATGTCTTGGTAACACGAGCAGATATTTGAAGTTTACATCTGGCCAATCCACCACCTTTCACTGTTTATACCGTTACTAAAATGAATAAATAAATAAATCATCGGTCCATATAAACGAAAAATAAGTCCAGCTAAAACACATACTGTCGGCGACGACGGGTGCTGACACGAGTTTCACCCGCCTCAATATAAGCCAAGCCTGGGTGCTTTTTCACGAAGGGTCGCTAAGCGGTGCTAGCTAACTATGCTAGCGCGCGCTAGCTAGCTAGCCGACTATCAGCAACACGTAAAGAGAACTGCTGCTAAATAAACTACACCTAAACTCGGTTTATATCTGACCCAAATAGAGTGCAGGTCATAACTTCTTACCTGAAATTCAGTTCACCTCACGCTCCTGCCTTCACTTTCCCTGATCCACGATTGACCTCCGCGTTAGCAAACACCGGTCGATCGGCGGTCGCGGCATGTCCTTTCTGTCATACACGGTGGATAGCTGCCCACTGTTGTAGCTCCGCATTATAGCACCACCAAACAACTCAGTTATTTTTTCCACATCCAGCTGTAACTCCGATTCTGTGCGAGCATTTGCGAGAGACCGGGAGGTGAAACGACAGAGAGTCCCTCGCTATCCATTTGCAGCCAAGTCGCGGCAGCTAGCTAGGTAGCCGGCTAGCTGTCAGGCAGGACCGACGTCGTCAGAGCACTGTCGCTAAATATGGGATGTCTTGATAAAACAAGCAGATATTTGAAGTTTACACACCTACATTCTCGCCTGAAAATATCTTAAACGTTTATTTTGTGACCTAGAAACACGAATAAAAGACATATAAAACGAAGTGGTGGCGCCATTGTTCACTCTGTAGAGGTGCTATGAATTGTGGGATATGGAGTTTTCAACACAAGGATAAATCTTTTCGGCTGTACTACTCCCGGTATACCACTAGAGAGAGCCAAGACACCACAAATGAAGTCTGTTTATTTGGCGCCAAAAGATGAATTGGCCTAAATTTGTACTAAAATATTAATATTTAAAAACTATAAAAGTCATAAACACCAAAAGTCACAACATAATAGTCCAGCTCCAGCCGCACAAAATGATCTAACATATGTAATCCTAATGTCAAAACTGTTTGGCAGAGGAGCGCGGGAAAATTTTCACTAAAATATTAATATTTAAAAACTATAAAATTCATAAACACCAAAAGTCATAGCACACCATTCCAGATCCGGCCGCACAAAATGAGGTAACATATATGAAGCTTGTCTCAAAACTGCGGGGCGTGATACGTGCGAAATTTAGGCGGAAGATGGAGAATAATAATAACTAGAAAGCGAAAATTTCAGAAGAAATTTTATGTGTGCCTATGCCGCTGCTAATCACTGTAGTTTGCCATTCATACGGCTACAGAGAGCAAAACTCAGAAGAGCAGCCATTCTCCACCATGAACTATGGTAAAACAAACACCGCTCACGCTTCACAGATGACAGCTTACAGTTTTGTGTAAAGATGAAGTTACTTTGTACAGCGCCGATTTGCAGGCGCTGTGCACACAGGTTCATGAGCAGAAGTCCCATTGTACCACGGCAGACCCGACAATGTTTGCATGAACACACTTTGAAGCATTACATTATAGACCACTTTTCACACATGCATTCACTTTTTGTTTTTGTTATTTTTACACAGTGTTCTGAATTATGAACAATGGTCTACAGCCAATCCTGTGTATTATTATACAAACTTTGGTTGTGAGATTCAGATAACTATTTAATAAAAGCTAAATATTTTATATGAGAGTAAGAAAGAAAAGTATATCTTTGTGTCCACCTTTCTCTGTTAATGCCCTAGCTTCCCCCTAAAAGCTTTGCTAGATCCGCCCCTGCACAGTTACCAGCTGTCAGCTACACAAAAAAGAGCTTGGTCTTTGTCTCTCAGAAACAACTCATAACTTCCTTCAACTCATTCATGTCACCTAAAGTGTAAACCTGTTTCTCCATCACCAGTTCAGCTCTGATGATTCAGTAAGGACATCTCCTGATTTCATCTTCATGCTCCAGCAAACATCAGCTGATACTAGAAATTAAAATCAAAAGAATTCTAACAACAGCTGATCAAGCTTAAACGTGCTGCTGTTGTTTAGCGCGATAAATAAGAGCGAACAGCCGATCATTGATCAGTTTCATGATTGACGTTTCAACACGCGAGAGAATGACAGGGAGGCTTCAGTAACGACAGAATAAATCATAATGTTTTCTCTGAATGTGGGACGATTCCGTTTGTACGGCAACTCTATGAACTAACCCTAATGAATAAAATAAAGTCCAACGTCAGTAACTTAGTACGCACACAGCTGTATATAAACTCCCGTGGCATTACGATTGTAAAGGTCAACGAAAATAAATTACACCTAAACTCGGTTTATATCTGACCCAAATAGAGAGCGACCGGTGCTGACACGAGTTTCACCCGCCTCAATATAAGCCAAGCCTGGGTGCTTTTTCACGAAGGGTTGCTAGCGGCGCGAGCTAACTATGCTAAGCGGCGCTAGCTAGCTAGCCGACTATCAGCAACACATAAGAGAACTGCTGCTAAATAAACTACACCTAAACTCGGTTTATATCTGACCCAAATAGAGAGCGACCGGTGCTGACACGAGTTTCACCCGCCTCAATATAAGCCAAGCCTGGGTGCTTTTTCACGAAGGGTTGCTAGCGGCGCGAGCTAACTATGCTAGCGGGCGCTAGCTAGCTAGCCGACTATCAGCAACACATAAGAGAACTGCTGCTAAATAAACTACACCTAAACTCGGTTTATATCTGACCCAAATAGAGTGCAGTTCATAACTTCTTACCTGAAATTCAGTTCACCTCACGCTCCTGCCTTCGCTTTCCCTGATCCATGATTGACCACCGCGTTAGCAATCGCCTGCCCGGCCTCATATGTCTCGTTGGCGGCATGTCCTTTCTGTCACACACGGTGGGTAGCTGCCCTCTGTTGTAGCTCCACCACCAAACAACTCAGTTATTTTTTCCACATCCAGCTGTAACTCCGATTCTATGCGAGCATTTGCGAGAGACCAGGAGGTGAAACGACAGAGAGTCCCTCGCTATCCATTTGCAGCCAAGTGCGGCAGCTAGCTAGGTAGCCAGCTAGGTAGCCGGCTAGCTGTCAGGCAGGACCGACGTAGTCAGAGCACTGTCGCTAAATATGGGATGTCTTGATAAAACAAGCAGATATTTGAAGTTTACACACCTACATTCTCGCCTGAAAATATCTTAAAAGCTTATTTTGTGACCTAGAAACACGAATAAAAGACATATAAAAACGAAGTGGTGGCCGCCATTGTTCACTCTGTAGGCGTGCTATGAATTGTGGGATATTGAGTTTTCCACCAAGCATTACCGTAACTTTTGAATGATTTGCGCAAACCTTAAAAATTCCAAGGGCTCCTGAAAGCAGCGACGCTGTGCGCACCGTTGAAATTGTCATCATTACGGTAATCCAAATAAGGGTACACAGGCTGTACCACTCCCGGCATACCACTAGAGAGAGCCAACACACCACAAATGAAGTCTGTTTATTTGGCGCCAAAAGATGAATTGGCCTAAATTTGCACTAAAATATTAATATTTAAAAACTATAAAAGTTATAAACACCAAAAGTCATAACATAATAGTCCAGCTCCAGCCGCACAAAATGATCTAACATATGTAACCCTAATGTCAAAACTGTTTGGCAGAGGAGCGCGGGAAAATTTTCACTAAAATATTAATATTTAAAAAACTATAAAATTCATAAACACCAAAAGTCATAGCACACCATTCCAGATCCGGCCGCACAAAATGAGGTAACATATATGAAGCTTGTCTCAAAACTGCGGGGCGTGATACGTGCCGAAATTTAGGCGGAAGATGGAGAATAATAATAACTAGAAAAATTTGCATTTCCTGCGAAAATGCAGTGTGGATGCTTAAAGCTGAAGCTATCTGCTGAAAATAGCTGAAAAAGCTGAAAAGTTGCAGAAATTGTAAAAACTTTGCAGAAGCAAAGGAACTTTGCTAAAATGTATTAACTTAGCAGAACTGTAATATCTTAGAGGAAACATAATACTTGGCAGAAATACAATAGCATAGCAGAACTTAGCAGAAATATTGTAACTTACCAGAAACATGATAACTTCTCAAAAATACAAGAATTTAGGAGAAATAGTATAAGATAACAGAAAGAATATATTTAGCTAAACATTCTTAAACATTACAGAAATACTATGATTTAGAAAAACAGTACAACATAGCAGAAATGCTGTGATTTACCAGAGACACTGTAATATACTATGAATATTGTAATTTTATATAAATACTATGTTTTAGCAAAAATACTCCATTTTAGCACAAATATTATAATATAGCAGAAACACTATTCTATAGCAGAAATGCTATATTTAGAAAGAAAAATATAATATAGTAGAAATACTATGATTTAGCTGAAATCCTACAATATAGCTTAATAACAATGATTTAGAACAGATACTATGATTGAGCAGAATAGTAATAACTTAAGTGAAAATACTGGAAAGGTAAAATGATAAGCTGAATAAAAAGGAACATGGTTAAGTTCGCTCAAAACTAATTTTTGTTCACCTGTGAAAAAATAAAATAAAAATACATTTAGAAAAAAAAAAAAAAAAGAACAGCCAACAGATACACAAAATCAAATATGGATACACAAATCACCAAATACACAAAAATCAAATATGGATACACAAATGTACAGTGAGAGACACACACAAACAGGGTTTATGCCAGTCAACCAGTCTGAATATATTATATTTTTATCCACCAATGAGATGCTGCCCTAAAAAGGTCTTTGTGTGTGTCTTTCTTCTCTCTCTCTCTCTCTCTCTCTCTCCTCTCTCTCTCTCTCACACACACACACACACACACACACACACACACACACACACACACACACACACACACACACACACACACACACACACACACACACAGCAGCAGCAGCAGCAGCAAGTGAACAGGGGCTGTTAACAGCATGTTTCTAGGTCAGTCAAACAGCTGTGAGCTTCTCAATTTGAATCCACCAATCAGAGAGGTTGTGTGCTTTTTCCCGCCAAAACTGGTGCACCAAGTGCAGGCTTTTACACATGCAGCACAGAGAGAGACAGGATTTTGCAGTCTATTTCTCATAGTGAGGACTCCCCTCAAACAAACAGCCATAAATTCCTAACCGTAGGGGCTAAAACACAGTCATTCTTAGACCATTTAATTCAGAAGACATAGGGGAATCTTGAAATGCTGACCGTTTAAAATAAAAATATGAAATATTAGAGATATATGACATAGATGATTGGTGGGCTTAGAAGCCACGAAGGTCCCAATATGCAAATTTAAATGTGCCAGGACTCAGATATGATTGGCTGGCTGGGAAGCCATGAAGGCAACAATATGCAAATTTGAATGTGCCAGGACTCAGATATGATTGGCTGGCTGGGAAGCCATGAAGGTAACAATATGCAAATTTGAATGTGCCAGGACTCAGATATGATTGGCTGGCTGGGAAGCCATGAATGCCCCAATATGCAAATTTGAATGTGCCAGGACTCAGATATGATTGGCTGGCTGGGAAGCCGTGCATGACTTGATATGTCAATTTGAAAATTACAGTCCTTACAGAGGACTGACTCCCTGGGGACCTGGCAGAAATATATAGAAATACAATGATTACCCAGAAATACTGCATTTAGTAGAAATACTATGTTTTAGCACAAATACTATAAAATGGCAGAAATACTATAATTAAGCATAAATATTATATTAAGTACAAATCCTATAAAATAGCAGAAATAGTATGATTTAGCAGAAATGCTGTATTTAGCACAAATACTGAAAAGCAGCACACATGCTATGACTTAGCACAATAGTAATAACTTAAATAGAAAAATTGGAAAAGCAAAATGGACAGCTGCAAAAAGTCCCACAAGCACAGAGAGACACACACAGGATCAAATTCAGTCAACCAGTCTAAATATATTGAATTTAAATCATACAATAAGATGCTCCCATAAAAACTCTCTCTCGCCCTCTCTATCTCTCTCTCTCTGTTTCACACACACACACACACACACACACACACACACACACACACACACACACACACACACACAGGAGAGAAAATCAAGTTTCTAGGTCAGTCAAGCAGCCTGGGAGCTGCTAAATTTGAATCCACCAATCAGAGAGGCTGTGTACTTTTTCCCGCCAAAACTGGTGCACTAAGTGCAGGCTTTTACACACGCAGCACAGAGAGAGACAGGATTTTTGCAGTCTATTTCTCATAGTGAGAATTCCCCTCAAACAAACAGCCATAAATTTCTAACCGTAGGGGCTAAAACAGTCATTCTTAGACCATTTTATTCAGAAGACATGGGGGAATCTTGAAATGCTGACCATTTAAAATAAAAATATGAAATATTAGAGATATATGACATAGATGATTGGTGGGCTTAGAAGCCATGAAGGTCCCAATATGCAAATTTAAATGTGCCAGGACTCAGATATGATTGGCTGGCTGGGAAGCCATGAAGGTCCCAATATGCAAATTTGAATGTGCCAGGACTCAGATATGATTGGCTGGCTGGGAAGCCGTGCATGACTTGATATGTCAATTTGAAAATTACAGTCCTCACAGAGGATTGGCTTCCTGAGGAGCTGGCAGGAATACATAGAAATACTATGATTACCCAGAAATACTGCGTTTAGTAGAAATACTATGTTTTAGCACAAATACTATAAAATGGCAGAAATACTATAATTAAGCATAAATATTATATTAAGTACAAATCCTATAAAATAGCAGAAATAGTATGATTTAGCACAAATGCTGTATTTAGCACAAATCTTATAAAATAGCAGAAATAGTATGATTTAGCAGAAATGCTGTATTTAGCACAAATACTGAAAAGCAGCACAAATGCTATGACTTAGCACAATAGTAATAACTTAAATAGAAAAATTGGAAAAGCAAAATGGACAGCTGCAAAAGTCCCACAAGCACAGAGAGATACACACAGGATCAAATTCAGTCAACCAGTCTAAATATATTGAATTTAAATCATATAATAAGATGCTCCCATAAAAACTCTCTCTCCCTCTCTCTCTCTCTCTCTCTGTCTCACACACACACACACACACACACACACACAGGAGAGAAAATCAAGTTTCTAGGTCAGTCAAGCAGCCTGGGAGCTGCTAAATTTGAATCCACCAATCAGAGAGGCTGTGTACTTTTTCCCGCCAAAACAGGTGCAGCCGTTTTTACACACACAGAGCACAGAGACAGGATTTCTGCAGTGAATTTCTCATAGTGAGGATTCCCCTCAAACAAATGGCCATAATTTCCTAACCGTAGGGGCTAGAACAGTCATTCTTACACCGTTTTGTTCAGAAGAGATGGGGAATCTTAAAGTGTTGACAATTTATCATTAAAATATGAATTATTGAAGATATTTGACTTCTAATGCACCATAACTGAGTAGAGGCAAGCGAAATCTGCCTTGACTTGCCCTCAAACAACGCTTTCTAACTCTAAATCTATTTGGAGTATCGATATCATTCTTTCACCGTAAGAGACAGCAGGCTTTGGTGAACAGTCATGGAAATTTTCAGGTCTCTGTGGAAATCTATCAAAAGATATGACGAGAGAAAAAGTGGATCATTTCCAGAGTTTGAAATCTGAAGAAATCTGAGCGAAGGACTAATTTCCTACCCTCAAACAAGTCTAACTCATTTCAGAACGGTAATAGGTGAGAAAGAAATTCTTGAATTGTGAGCGTCAGGAGTGTCTGAAGATATACTGGGACAAGCCTCATGTTTTAACTTCGCTCGTGAAGGAGATATGACGATTCGAATATGCCTCTCATTACAGAAATCAAGCTGTGATTTTGAACAAGCTCTCCATTGACTTTCTATGGAGAGTTTTGAGACTTTGTGTTGGTCTGAGGAGATTTGCCAAAATTCTATAAGTCTCACAACAATGATGGTGACATTTTCGGAAAGCCAGCAAAAATACCTACGTTTTGATGTATAATTTGTGGAAGTTGAGTGAAAATTGAGCAAGTAGCAAGAAGTTGTTCGGACATGAAGAGAAGACTGCGAAACCTACAGTGGCACACTGGAAGCCAAGTGCATAGCAACCATAACAACGCATGTATTTTCTGAAAATCACAATTTTGCAACTCAAAACTTTAAGAGGCATAAAAATAAAACGGTAAAAGATTTGAAAAATCTGATTTATTCCTGAATAGCCCAATAATTTGAGAACATTTTAAAGTTTGAATGGTTGTTCTACGTGAAAGTAGGAAAAAGTAGTTAAGTTTCAAAAACAAGCAAAATTTAGCAGAATTGCAGAAGTTTCCCATTCATTTCAATGGGACAAATTAAAGGAAAAAAGTGGAATATTTTAAAAGTATAACAGTAATAAACACCAAAAGATATAGCGATCATTAGCAGAAATAGCAGAATAGTTTAAAATTTGAACGGTGAAAATCGGCTGAAAATTGTGGAAGTAGTTAAGTGCCAAAAAAAAGTGAAAAAGTGGCAACTAGAATAATAATAATAAAGTATAAAGAACTAGAAAATTTGCATTTCCTGCGAAAATGCAGTGTGGATGCTGTAACGCTGAAGCTGTCTACTAAAAATAGCTGAAAAAGCTGAAAAGTAGCAAAAATTGTAATATATTTGGAGAAGCATAGCAGAACTTAGCAAAATGTAAAAACTTAGCAGAACTGCAATAATGTAAAGAAAACATAATACTCGGCAGAAATAAAATAACCTAGCAGAACTTAGCAGAAATATTGTAACTTAGCAGAAACATGATAACTTCTCAGAAATACAGAAATTTAGCAAATATGGTAGAAGATTACAGAGATACTTTATTTAAACAAAAATACCTAAACACTGCAGAAATACTGTGATTTAGGACAAATACTACAACATAGCAGAAATGCTTTGATTCAGCAAATATACTATTCTATGGCACAAATAGAATGAATATGCTCAAATAATATGATTTTGCTCAAAAACTATGATTTAGCAATAATACTAAGATTTGGCAGAAATACTATGCTAGGGCACAAATACTATAATTAATTACAAGTACAATAACATAGCAGAACTATCAAGATTTGGCAGAAATACTTTTAGTTTTAGCAGTAATACTATGATTTGGTAGAAATACTATAATTACACAGAAATATTATATTTACCTCAAATCCTATAAAATAGCAGAAATAGTATGATTTAGCACAAATGCTGTATTTAGCACAAATCTTATAAAATAGCAGAAATAGTATGATTTAGCAGAAATGCTGTATTTAGCACAAATACTGAAAAGCAGCAGAAATGCTATGACTTAGCACAATAGTAATAAGTTAAATAGAAAAATTGGAAAAGCAAAATGGACAGCTGAAAAAATCCTGAACATGCTAAGGCTCCCTCAAATATAATTGTTAAATGAAAAAAATCAGCAAAAAAAAAGTATAACAGTCACACAATCAGAAATATGTACACATATGGAAACACACATGCACAGAGAGACACACACAGGACCAAATTCAGTCAACCAGTTTAAATATATTGAATTTAAATCATACAATAAGATGCTTCCATAAAAGGCTCTCTCGCCTCTCTCTCTCTCTCTCTCTCTGTCACACACACACACACACACACACACACACACACACACATCCCAATTCAGTCAACCAGTCTAAATATATTGAATTTGAATCTTACAATGAGATCATCCCATAAAAGGCTTTCTCTCTCTCTCTCTCTCTCTCTCTGTCACACACACACACACACACACACACACAAGATCCAATTCAGTCAACCAGTCTAAATATATTGAATTTGAATCTTACAATGAGATCATCCCATAAAAAGCTTTCTCTCTCTCTCTCTCTCTCTCTCGCTCTCCCTCCCTCTCTCTCTGTCACACACACACACACACACACACACACACACACAGATCCAATTCAGTCAACCAGTCTAAATATATTGAATTTAAATCTTACAATGAGATCATCCCATAAAAAGGCTTTCTCTCTCTCTCTCTCTCACACACACACACACACACACACACACACACACACACACACACACACACACACACACACACACAAGATCCAATTCAGTCAACCAGTCTAAATATATTGAATTTGAATCTTACAATGAGATCATCCCATAAAAGGCTTTCTCTCTCTCTCTCTCTCTCTCTCTCACACACACACACACACACACACACACACACACACACACACGATCCAATTCAGTCAACCAGTCTAAATATATTGAATTTGAATCTTACAATGAGATCATCCCATAAAAGGGCTTTCTCTCTCTCTCTCTCTCTCTCTCTCTCTCTGTCACACACACACACACACACACACACACACACACACACACACACACACACACACACACACACACACACACACACACACACACAGGAGAGAGAAGTAAGTTTCTAGCTCAGTCAAGCAGCCTGGGAGCTGCTGAATTTGAATCCACCAATCAGAGAGCCTGTGCACTTTTTCCCGCCAAAACAGGTGCACGCAGCACAGAGAGACACAGGACTTTTGCAGTCTATTTCTCATAATGACGACTCCCCTCAAACAAATGACCATAATTTCCTAACCGTAGGGGCTAGAAACGGTCATTCTTACACCGTTTTGTTCAGAAGAGATGGGGAATCTTAAAGTGTTGACACTTTATCATTAAAATATGAATTATTAAAGATATTTGACTTCTAATGCACCATAACTGAGTAGAGCAAAGCAAAAACTGCCTTGACTTGCCCTCAAACAACGCTTTCTAACTCTAAATCTATTTGGAGTATCAATATCATTCTTTCACCGTAAGAGACAGTAGGCTTTGGTGAACAATCATGGAAATTTTCAGGTCTCTGTGGAAATCCATTAAAAGATATGACGAGAGAAAAAAGTGGTTCATTTCAGAGTTTGAAATCTGAAGAAATCTGAGCGAAGGACGAATTTCCTACCCTCAAACAAGTCTAACTCATTTCAGAACGGTAATAGGTGAGAAAATAATTCTTGAATTGTGAGCGTCAGGAGTGTCTGAAGATATACGGGGACAAGCCTCATGTCGTAACCTCGCTTCGTTAAGGAGATATGACGATTCGAATATGCCTCTCATTACAGAAATCAAGCGATGATTTTGAACAAACTCTCCATTGACTTTCTATGGAGAGTTTTCTGACTTTGTGTTGGTCTGAGGAGATTTGCCAAAATTCTATAAATTTCACAACAATGATGGTGACATTTTCTGAAAGCCAGCAAAAATACCTACGTTTTGATGTATAATTTGTGTGGGTTGAGTTAAAATTGAGTGAGTAGCAAGAAGTTGTTCGGACATGAAGAGAAAATTGCCAAAGGTACAGTGGCTCACTTAGAACCAACTGCATAGCAACCATAACAACGCATGTATTTTGTGAAAAATCACAAAGATGAAACTCAAAACTTAAAGAGGGATAAGATGAAAACGGTAACAGATATGAAAAAGCTGAATCATTCATGAATAGCCCAATAATTTGTGAACATTTTAAAATTTGAATGGTTGTTCTAGGCGAAAGTATGACAAAGTAGTTAAGTTTCAAAAAAGAGTAAGTTTTAGCAGAATTGCGGAAGTTTCCCATTCATTTCAATGGGACAAATTAAAGGAAAAAAGCTTAATATTTTAAAAAGTATAAGAGCAGAAAATAGCAAAAGTCATAGCAGGAATTAGCAAAAATAGCAGAATAGTTTAAAATTTGAACGGTGAAAATCGGCTGAAAATTGTGGAAGTAGTTAACGGACTAAAAACGACGGAAGCAACTTGAAGAATAACTAGAAAATTTGCATTTCCTGCGAAAATGCAGTGTGGATGCTGTAATGCTGAAGCTGTCTGCTGAAACTAGCAGAAAAGCTGAAAAGTTGCAGAATTTGTAAAAACTTTGCAGAAGCAAAGGAACTTTGCTAAAATGTAGTAACTTAGCAGAACTGTAATATCTTAGAGGAAACATAATACTTGGCAGAAATACAATAGCATAGCAGAACTTAGCAGAAATATTGTAACTTACCAGAAACACGATAACTTCTCAAAAATACAAGAATTTAGGAGAAATAGTATAAGATAACAGAAAGAATATATTTAGCCAAACATTCTCAAACATTACAGAAATACTATGATTTAGAAAAACAGTACAACATAGCAGAAATGCTGCGATTTATCAGAGACACTGTAATATACTATTAATATTGAAATTTTAAAAAAAAGTACTATGTTTTAGCACAAATACTGTAATTTGACAGAAATACTATCATTCGGTAGAAATACTATGTTTCAGCAGAAATACTCTGGTTTAGCACAAATATTATAACATAGCAGAAATAAAATTATATAGCAGAAATGCTATATTTAGAAAGAAAAATATAATATAGTAGAAATACTATGATTTAGCAGAAATACTGTAGTCAGCACATATACTGTAACATGACAGAAATTCCTCCACTTAGTAGTAATACTATAACATAAAACAAATGTTATGATTTGGCACAAAAACCATAATTTGGCAAAATACTATGATTTAGCAGAAATACTATGATTGAGCAGAAGTACTAAGATGTAGTAAAAGTACTTTGATTTAAGAGAAATACAATTATGGAGGAGTAATACTTTAAAATGGGAGAAATATTGATACACACACACATACACAGAGCCTAAAGGGAACAGTATTTGTGCCATGGAGTGTTAACAAGAATCTGAGGTCCATATTAGAAAAGCTGGTAAAAAGTTTTCAGAATTGTAATAAATGATGAATATGAATTAGTGGTCTGTGACAGTGTATTAATTTGTAGGGCAAAAAAGATGTTGACTAAGGTGGACTTGAATCCACAACCTTTGGGTTGCAGACCCATGTCATTACCAGCTGCGCCACTGGGAAAGACAGTGAGCTTTTGGGAAACAGGGTGATGAGCAGTCAGAATTAGATCGCGGTGAGAGGCGAAGAATGCCATTTTTTGGAGTTACAAAACGTCGTGTAACTCAAAAGCTAGGTGGACTAGAAGCATAATTCTTGTACTGAGTGAATCAGCGGACTTTGGTGTACTTTGACTGCGATTTTCATTGCTCTTTGTACATCCGACGCAGAGATATGACGAGAGAAGAAAGGGCAGACCTCAGATATGATTGGCTGGCTGGGAAGCCGTGCAGGCCCTGATATGTAAATTTGAATGTCTCAGTCCTCAGAGGATCGGCTGCCTGGGGACCTGGCAGAAATATATAGTAATAGTATGATTAAGCATAAATACTACATTTAGCAGAAATACTGTATTAAGCACAAATCCTATAAAAAGCAAAAATACTATATTAAGCACAAATCCTATAAAAAGCAGAAATACTATACTATGATTTGGTAGAAAACTATAATTAATCAGAAATACTATATTTGGCAGAAATACTATATTTAGCACAAATCTTGTAAAATAGCAGAAAGAGTATGATTCAGCACAATAGTAATAACTTAAACAGAAAAATTGGAAAAGCAAAATGGACAGCTGAAAAATGCTGATCATGCTAAGGATCCTTCAAATGTACTTGTTAAATGAAAAAAAAAAAACTCAGCAAAAAAGTATAACAGTCACACAATCACAAATATGGACACCTATGGAAACACACATGTACAGAGAGACACACAGGATCAAATTCAGTCAACCAGTCTAAATATATTGAATTTGAATCTTACAATGAGATCATCCCATAAAAAGGCTTTCTCTCTCTCTCTCTCTCTCTCTCTCTCTCTCACACACACACACACACACACACACACACAGAGGAGAGAGAAGAAACTTTCTAGGTCAGTCAAGCAGCCTGGGAGCTGCTGAATTTGAATCCACCAATCAGAGAGGCTGTGTACTTTTTTCCGCCAAAACAGGTGCAGCCGTTTTACGTGTTGTGCCAAAACATAGTGTTTCTGCCATATTGTGGTACTACTACATTACAACATGAATACGGATTAAAGATGAAAGAAACTGGCACCAAATTCCTCCACTACAAACCAGTCTGATACCACTTCTTTGCAGTGTTCACGTTTACTAAGGCACTACCCAAAAGGCGCCACAAGAGGGCACTCCAACACAAGAGATGACCTATGTACACTGGCGCACTTAGTAACAGTCAGCCTCCTTGAATTGGCAGAAATACTGTGATTTAGTATTAATACTATAACATAACAGATATACTGTGATGTTGCAGACATAGTATGTTTTGCACTACTCATTTGTAGTGAAAAAAAAATTAGCAATATAAATCACAGGTCTGTGAAAGTGTATAAATTTGTAGTGAAAAATTTTTTTAACCAAGGTGGGATTGAACCCCGACCTTTGAGCTGCAGAGCCGTGTCATTACTGATTGCGCCACCTGGAAAGGGTGCGGGCGGCTGAAAACAAAGACATCAGCAATCAGAAATAAAAGCGATTTCTGTTGAAAACACCTGCAAAAGCTGGGATTTGTGCTGAAAAGGGGTGAAAAAATGAAAATTTTGCTGAAAAGGGGTGAAGAAGCTAAATTATACCAAATCAAAGTATTTGTGCCAAAACATAGTATTTCTGCCATAAAAGTTACCACATTACAACTTGAATACGGATTAAAGATGAAAGAAACTGGCAACAAATTCCTCCACTACAAACCAGTCTGATACCACTTCTTTGCAGCGTTCACGTTTACTAAGGCACTACCCAAAAGGCGCCACAAGAGGGCACTCCAACACAAGAGATGACCTATGTACACTGATGCACTTAGTAACAGTCAGCCTCCTTGAATTGGCAGAAATACTGTGATTTAGTAGTAATACTATAACATAACAGATATACTGTGATGTTGCAGACATAGTATGTTTTGCACTACTCATTTGTAGTGAAAAAAATTAGCAATATAAATTACAGGTCTGTGAAAGTGTATAAATTTGTAGTGAAAAAAAAAAAATGTTGACCAAGGTGGGATTGAACCCCGACCTTTGAGCTGCAGAGCCGTGTCATTACTGATTGCGCCACCTGGAAAGAGGGTGGGCAGCTGAAAACAAAGACATCAGCAATCAGAAATAAAAGAGATTTCTGTTGAAAACACCTGAAAAAGCTGGGATTTGTGCTGAAAAGGGTGAAAAAACTCAATTCTGCTGAAACGGGTGAAGAAGAGGTGTTGGACTGTTGAGAAGAGTTAAATAAGTTGAACAGATATGTTTGGGTACAGATACTATGATTTGGTAATAATACTGTGTTTTAGCACAACTCCTGAGATTTGATTGAAATAATATGATTTAGAAGAAATATTATGACTTTGTACAAATACAATGTTTTGGCCCAAATACCATGATATGGCAAAAATACTATGATTTAGCAGAAATACTATGATTGAGCAGAAGTACTAAGATGTAGTAAAAGTACTTTGATTTAACAGAAATGCAATTATGGAGGAGTAATACTTTAAAATGGGAAAAATATTGATACACACACACAGATACACAGAGCCTAAAGGGAACAGTATTTGTGCCATGGAGTGTTAAGAAGAATCTGAGGTCCATATTAGAAAAGCTGCTAAAATCATAAAACTTTGCAGAATTGTAATAAATGATGAATATGAATTACTTGTCTGTGATAGTGTATTAATTTCTAGGGAAAAAAAAAATGTTGACTAAGGTGGAATTGAACCCGTGATCTTTAGACTGCCGACCGGCGTCATTACCAACTGCGCCACTGGGAAACAGAGCAGCATTTTGGAAAACGGGGAGATGAACTGTCAGATTTAGATCGCGGTGAGAGGCGTAAAACGCCGATTTTTGGAGTTACAAAACGTCATATAACTCCAAAACTAGGTGGGATAGAAGCACAATTCTTGTACTGGGTCAATCAGCAGACTTTGCTGAACTTTCACTGCGATTTTCATTGCTCCTTTTACCTCCGTCACGGAGATATGATGAGAGAAGAAACGGCTTCATTTTCAGAGTTTGAAAAGTGAGAGGAGGACAGATTTCCACCCTCAAACAAACGTAATTTATGGCTTAACAGTAAGATGACTGTAAAACTGCTCTATGATTTACATGGAATACTTTGATTTAGAAGAAATTCTATAATCTAGCAAAAAGCACTACAGCATAGCAGAAGTTAAATCACTGAGCAGATTTACTAGGAGGATTTAGCACAAACACTATGATTTGGCTCAAAAATCTTTATTTTGCAGTTATATTATGATTTGGCAGAAATACTATGAGCAGTAATAATATAACAGTACATAATACTGTTATTTTGTGGAAATACAATGCTTTATCACAAATACCATGATATGGCAAAAATACTATGATTCAGCAGAAATACTATGATTGAGCAGAAGTACTAAGATGTAGTAAAAGTACTTTGATTTAACAGAAATGCAATTATGGAGGAGTAATACTTTAAAATGGGAAAAATATTGATACACACACAGATACACAGAGCCTAAAGGGAACAGTATTTGTGCCATGGAGTGTTAAGAAGAATCTGAGGTCCATATTAGAAAAGCTGCTAAAATCATAAAAGTTTGCAGAATTGTAATAAATGATGAATATGAATTAGTGGTCTGTGATAGTGTATTAATTTGTAGGAAAAAACATGTTGCCCAAAGTGTAATTGAACCCACGACCTTTGGGTTGCAGACCTGTGTCATTACCAACTGCGCCACTGGGAAAGAGAGCAAGCGCCTGGAAAACAGGGTGATGAGCAGTCAGAATTAGATTGCGGTGAGAGGCGAAAAACGCTGTTTTTTGGAGTTACAAAATGTCGTGTAACTCAAAAACTAGGTGGACTAGAAGCATAATTCTTGTACTGGGTGAATCAGCGTACTTTCGTGTACTTTGACTGTGATTTGCATTGCTCTTTGTACATCTGTCGCTGAGATATGACGAGAGAAGAAAGGGCAGACCTCAGATATGATTGGCTGGCTGGGAAGCCGTGCAGGCCCTGATATGTATTTGTATGTATCAGTCCTCACAGAGGATTAGCTGCCTGGGGACCTGGCAGAAATATATACAAATAGTATGATTAAGCATAAATACCACATTTTTTAGAAAAACTATATTAAGCACAAATCCTATAAAAAGCAGAAATACTATATTAAGCAATATAAATATCCTCTAAAAATCCTATAAAAAGCAGTAAAACTGTACTATGATTTGGTAGAAAACCCTAATTAATCAAAATACTAAATTTGGCAGAAATAGCAGAAACACTATATTTAGCACAAATCTTATGAAATAGCAGAAAGAGTATGATTTAGCAGAAATGCTGTATTTAGCACAAATCTGATAAAATAGCAGACATAGTATGATTTAGCAGAAATGCTGTATTTAGCACAAATACTGAAAAGCAGCAGAAATGCTATGACTCAACACAATAGTAATAACTTAAATAGAAAAATTGGAAAAGCAAAATGGACAGCTGAAAGAATCCTGAACATGCTAAGGGTCCCTCAAATGTAATTGTTAAATGAAAAAAATCAGCAAAAAAAAGTATAACAGTGACACAATCACAAATATGGACACATATGGAAACACACATGCACAGAGAGACACACACAGGATCAAATTCAGTCAACCAGTCTAAATATATTGAATTGAAATCATATAATAAGATGCTCCCATAAAAACTCTCTCTCGCCCTCCCTTTCTCTCTCTCTCTGTCACACACACACACACACACACACACACACACATAGGGAGAGACAAGCAAGTTTCTAGGTCAGTCAAGCAGCCTGGGAGCTGCTAAATTTGAATCCACCAATCAGAGAGGCTGTGTACTTTTTCCCACCAAAACAGGTGCAGCCGTTTTTACACTCAGCACAGAGAGAGACAGGATTTCTGCAGTGTATTTCTCATAGTGAGGATTCCTCTCAAACAAATGGCCATAATTTCCTAACCGTAGGGGCTAGAACGGTCATTCTTACACCGTTTTGTTCAGAAGAGATGGGGGAATCTTAAAGTGTTGACACTTTATCATTAAAATATGAATTATTAAAGATATTTGACTTCTAATGCACCATAACTGAGTAGAGGCAAAGCGAAAACTGCCTTGACTTGCCCTCAAACAATGCTTTCTAACTCTAAATCTATTTGGAGTATCGATATCATTTTTACACCGTAAGAGACAGCAGGCTTTGGTGAACAGTCATGGAAATTTTCAGGTCTCTGTGGAAATCCAAAAAAAAGATATGACGAGAGAAAAAAGTTGTTCATTTCCAGAGTTTGAAATCTGAAGAAATCTGAGCGAAGGACGAATTTCCTACCCTCAAACAAGTCTAACTCATTTCAGAACGGTAATAGGTGAGAAGAAAATTCTTGAATTGTGAGCGTCAGGAGTGTCTGAAGATATACGGGGACAAGCCTCATGTTTTAACTTCGCTTCGTTAAGGAGATATGACGATTCGAATATGCCTCTCATTAGAGAAATCAAGCGATGATTTTGAACAAACTCTCCATTGACTTTCTATGGAGAGTTTTCTTACTTTGTGTTGGTCTGAGGAGATTTGCCAAAATTCTATAAATCTCACAACAATGATAGTGACATTTTCTGAAAGCCAGCAAAAATACCTACGTTTTGATGTATAATTTGTGTGGATTGAGTGAAAATTGACCGAGTAGCAAGAAGTTGTTCGGACATGAAGAGAAAATTGCCAAAGGTACAGTGGCTCACTTAGAACCAAGTGCATAGCAACCATAACAACGCATGTATTTTGTGAAAAATCACAAAGATGAAACTCAAAACTTAAAGAGGGATAAGATGAAAACGGTAACAGATATGAAAAAGCTGAATCATTCATGAATAGCCCAATAATTTGTGAACATTTTAAAGTTTGAATGGTTGTTCTACGTGAAAGTAGGAAAAAGTAGTTAAGTTTCAAAAACGAGCAAGTTTTAGCAGAATTGCGGAAGTTTCACATTCATTTCAATGGGACAAATTAAAGGAAAAAAGCTTAATATTTTAAAAAGTATAAGAGCAGAAAATACCAAAAGTCATAGCAGGAATTAGCAGAAATAGCAGAATAGTTTAAAATTTGAACGGTGAAAATCGGCTGAAAATTGTGGGACTAGTTAAGTGCCAAAAAACGTACAAAAAGTGGCAACTAGAATAATAATAAAGTAGAATAAAGAATAAAGAGAAACAGGAACTCAATAGTGTGGATGCATAAAGCATCCACACAACTAGAAAAATTTGCATTTCCTGCGAAAATGCAGTGTGGATGCTGTAATGCTGAAGCTGTCAGCTGAAACTAGCAGAAAAAGCTGAAAAGTTGCAGAATTTGTAAAAACTTTGCAGAAGCAAAGGAACTTTGCTAAAATGTAGTAACTTAGCAGAACTGCAATATCTTAGAGGAAACATAATACTTGGCAGAAATACAATAGCATAGCAGAACTTAGCAGAAATATTGTAACTTACCAGAAACACGATAACTTCTCAAAATACAAGAATTTAGGAGAAATAGTATAAGATAACAGAAAGAATATATTTAGCCAAACATTCTTAAACATTACAGAAATACTATGATTTAGAAAACAGTACAACATAGCAGAAATGCTGCGATTTACCAGAGACACTGTAATTTACTATTAATATTGAAATTTAAAAAAAAAAAATACTATGTTTTAGCACAAATACCGTAATTTGACAGAAATACTATCATTCGGCAGAAATACTATGTTTCATCAGAAATACTCTGGTTTAGCACAAATATTATAACATAGCAGTAATACAATTATATAGCAGAAATGCTATATTTAGAAAGAAAAATATAATATAGTAGAAATACTATGATTTAGCAGAAATACTGTAATCAGCACATATACTGTAACATGACAGAAATTCCTCCACTTAGTAGTAATACTATAACATAAAACAAATGTTATGATTTGGCACAAAAAACCATAATTTGGCAAAATACTATGATTTAGCAGAAATACTATGATTGAGCAGAAGTACTAAGATGTAGTAAAAGTACTTTGATTTAACAGAAATACAATTATGGAGGAGTAATACTTTAAAATGGGAGAAATATTGATACACACACACATACACAGAGCCTAAAGGGAACAGTATTTGTGCTATGGAGTGTTAAGAAGAATCTGAGGTCCATATTAGAAAAGCTGCTAAAATCATAAAAGTTTGCAGAATTGTAATAAATGATGAATATCAATTAGTGGTCTGTGATAGTGTATTAATTTGTAGGAAAAAACACATGTTGCCCAAGGTGTAATTGAACCCACGACCTTTGGGTTGCAGACCTGTGTCATTACCAACTGCGCCACCTGGAAGAGAGTGAGCGCCTGGAAAACAGGGTGATGAGCAGTCAGAATTAGATTGCGGTGAGAGGCGAAAACGCTATTTTTGGAGTTACAAAACGTCGTGTAACTCAAAAACTAGGTGGACTAGAAGCATAATACTTGTACTGGGTGAATCAGCGTGCTTTCGTGTACTTTGACTGTGATTTGCATTGCTCTTTGTACATCTGTCGCTGAGATATGACGAGAGAAGAAAGGGCAGACCTCAGATATGATTGGCTGGCTGGGAAGCCGTGCAGGCCCTGATATGTAAATTTTATATGTATCAGTCCTCACAGAGGATTAGCTGCCTGGGGACCTGGCAGAAATATATACAAATAGTATGATTAAGCATAAATACTACATTTAGTAGAAATACTATGTTTTAGCACAAATACTATAAAATGGCAGAAATACTATAATTAAGCAGAAATACTATATTTGGCAGAAACACTATATTTAGTACAAATCTTATGAAATAGCAGAAATAGTATGATTTAGCAGAAATGCTGTATTTGGCACAAATCTCATAAAATAGCAGAAATAGTATGATTTAGCAGAAATGCTGTATTTAGCACAACTACTGAAAAGCAGCAGAAATGCTATGACTTAGCACAACAGTAATAACTTATAGAAAAATTGGAAAAGCAAAATGGACAGCTGGAAAAATCCTGAACATGCTAAGGGTCCCTCAAATCTAATTGTTAATTGAAAAAAAAAAAATCAGCAAAAAAAGTATAACAGTCACACAATCACAAATATGGGCACATATGGAAACACACATGCACAGAGAGACACACACAGGATCAAATTCAGTCAACCAGTCTAAATATATTGAATTTAAGTGATATATAATAAGATGCTCCCATCAAAAGGCTCTCTCTCTCTCTCTCTCTCTCTCTCTCTCACACACACACACACACACACACAGAGCCTAAAGGGAACAGTATTTGTGCCATGGAGTGTTAACAAGAATCTGAGGTCCATATTAGAAAAGCTGCTAAAATCATAAAAGTTTGCAGAATTGTAATAAATGATGAATATGAATTAGTGGTCTGTGATAGTGTATTAATTTGTAGGAAAAAAATGTTGCCCAAGGTGTAATTGAACCCACGACCTTTGGGTTGCAGACCTGTGTCATTACCAACTGCGCCACCTGGAAAGAGAGCAAGCGCCTGGAAAACAGGGTGATGAGCAGTCAGAATTAGATTGCGGTGAGAGGCGAAAAACGCTGTTTTTTTGAGTTACAAAACGTCGTGTAACTCAAAAACTAGGTGGACTAGAAACATAATTCTTGTACTGGGTGAATCAGCGTACTTTCGTGTACTTTGACTGTGATTTGCATTGCTCTTTGTACATCTGTCGCTGAGATATGACGAGAGAAGAAAGGGCAGACCTCAGATATGATTGGCTGGCTGGGAAGCCGTGCAGGCCCTGATATGTAAATTTTATATGTATCAGTCCTCACAGAGGATTAGCTGCCTGGGGACCTGGCAGAAATATATACAAATAGTATGATTAAGCATAAATACTACATTTAGTAGAAATACTATGTTTTAGCACAAATACTATAAAATGGCAGAAATACTATAATTAAGCAGAAATACTATATTTGGCAGAAACACTATATTTAGTACAAATCTTATGAAATAGCAGAAATAGTATGATTTAGCAGAAATGCTGTATTTAGCACAAATACTGAAAAGCAGCAGAAATGCTATGACTTAGCACAACAGTAATAACTTATAGAAAAATTGGAAAAGCAAAATGGACAGCTGGAAAAATCCTGAACATGCTAAGGGTCCCTCAAATCTAATTGTTAATTGAAAAAAAAAAAAATCAGCAAAAAGTATAACAGTCACACAATCACAAATATGGGCACATATGGAAACACACATGCACAGAGAGACACACACAGGACCAAATTCAGTCAACCAGTCTAAATATATTGAATTTAAGTGATATAATAAGATGCTCCCATCAAAAGGCTCTCTCTCGCTCTCTCTCTCTCTCTCTCACACACACACACACACACACACACACACACACACACACACACACACACACACAGAGCCTAAAGGGAACAGTATTTGTGCCATGGAGTGTTAACAAGAATCTGAGGTCCATATTACAAAAGCTGCTAAAATCATAAAAGGTTGCAGAATTGTAATAAATAATGAATATGAATTAGTGGTCTGTGATAGTGTATTAATTTGTAGGGAAAAAAACACATGTTGCCCAAGGTGTAATTGAACCCACGACCTTTGGGTTGCAGACCTGTGTCATTACCAACTGCGCCACTGGGAAAGAGAGCAAGCGCCTGGAAAACAGGGTGATGAGCAGTCAGAATCAGATTGCGGTGAGAGGCGAAAACGCCGTTTTGCAGTTACAAAACGTCGTGTAACTCAAAAACTAGGTGGACTAGAAGCATAATTCTTGTACTGGGTGAATCAGCGGACTTTCGTGTACTTTGACTGTGATTTGCATTGCTCTTTGTACATCTGTCGCTGAGATATGACGAGAGAAGAAAGGGCAGACCCCAGATATGATTGGCTGGCTGGGAAGCCGTGCAGGCCCTGATATGTATTTGTATGTATCAGTCCTCACAGAGGATTAGCTGCCTGGGAACTTGGCAGAAATATATAGAAATAGTATGATTAAGCATAAATACTACATTTTTAGAAAAACTATATTAAGCACAAATCCTATAAAAGCAGAAATACTATATTAAGCAATATAAATATCCTCTAAAAATCCTATAAAAAGCAGTAAAACTGTACTATGATTTGGTAGAAAACCCTAATTAATCAAAAATACTAAATTTGGCAGAAATAGCAGAAACACTATATTTAGCACAAATCTTATGAAATAGCAGAAAGAGTATGATTTAGCAGAAATGCTGTATTTAGCACAAATCTGATAAAATAGCAGACATAGTATGATTCAGCAGAAATGCTGTATTTAGCACAAATACTGAAAAGCAGCAGAAATGCTATGACTCAACACAATAGTAATAACTTAAATAGAAAAATTGGAAAAGCAAAATGGACAGCTGAAAGAATCCTGAACATGCTAAGGGTCCCTCAAATGTAATTGTTAAATGAAAAAATCAGCAAAAAAAAAAGTATAACAGTGACACAATCACAAATATGGGCACATATGGAAACACACATGCACAGAGAGACACACACACAGGATCAAATTCAGTCAACCAGTCTAAATATATTGAATTTAAATCATACAATAAGATGCTCCCATAAAACTCTCTCTCGCCTCTCCTTTCTCTCTCTCTCTGTCACACACACACACACACACACACACACACACACACAGGGAGAGACAACAAAAATCAAGTTTCTAGGTCAGTCAAGCAGCCTGGGAGCTGCTAAATTTGAATCCACCAATCAGAGAGGCTGTGTACTTTTTCCGCCAAAACAGGTGCACCTGCACACACAGAGAGAGACACAGGATTTTGCAGTCTATTTCTCATAGTGACAACTCCCTCAAACAAATGACCATAATTTCCTAACCGTAGGGGCTAGAACGGTCATTCTTACACCGTTTTGTTCAGAAGAGATGGGGAATCTTCAAGTGTTGACAACTTATCATTAAAATATGAATTATTAAAGATATTTGACTTCTAATGCACCATAACTGAGTAGAGGCAAAGCGAAAACTGCCTTGACTTGCCCTCAAACAATGCTTTCTAACTCTAAATCTATTTGGAGTATCGATATCATTCTTTCACCGTAAGAGACAGCAGGCTTTGGTGAACAGTCATGGAAACTTTCAGGTCTCTGTGGAAATCCATCAAAAGATATGACGAGAGGAAAAAGTGCCTCATTTCCAGAGAGTTTGAAATCTGAAGAAATCTGAGCGAGGGACGAATTTCCTACCCTCAAACAAACCCAATTTATGGCCAAATGGTAATAGGTGAGAAAAAAATTCTTGAATTGTGAGCGTCAGGAGTGTCTGAAGATATACTGGGACAAGCCTCATGTCTTAACTTCGCTTCATTAAGGAGATATGACGATTTGAAAATGCCTCTCATTAGAGAAATCCAGCGGTGATTTTTGACAAGCTCTCCATTGACTTTCTATGGAGAGTTTTCTGACTTTGTGTTGGTCTGAGGAGATTTGCCAAAATTCTATAAATCCCACAACAATGATAGTAACATTTTCTGAAAGCCAGCAAAAATACCTACGTTTTGATGTATAAATTGTGGAAGTGGAGTGAAGATCGAGCAAGAAGCAAGAAGTTGTTCGGACATGAAGAGAAAATTGCCAAAGGTACAGTGGCTCACTTAGAACCAAGTGCATAGCAACCATAACAACGCATGTATTTTGTGAAAAATCACAAAGATGAAACTCAAACTTAAAGAGGGATAAGATGAAAACGGTAACAGATATGAAAAAGCTGAATCATTCATGAATAGCCCAATAATTTGTGAACATTTTAAAATTTGAATGGTTGTTCTAGGCGAAAGTATGAGAAAGTAGTTAAGTTTCAAAAAAGAGTAAGTTTTAGCAGAATTGCGGAAGTTTCCCATTCATTTCAATGGGACAAATTAAAGGAAAAAAGCTTAATATTTTAAAAAGTATAACAGCAGAAAATACCAAAAATCATTGCAGAAATTAGCAGAAATAGTAGAATAGTTTAAAATTTGAACGGTGAAAATCGGCTGAAAATTGTGGAAGTAGTTAAAGTCCAAAAAAACGGAAAAACGGGAGCAACTTGAAGAATAATAATAACTAGAAAAATTTGCATTTCCTGCGAAAATGCAGTGTGGATGCTGTAAAGCTGAAGCTGTCAGCTGAAACTAGCTGAAAAAGCTGAAAAGTTGCAGAAGTTGTAAAACCTTTGCAAAAAATTGTAATAACTTTGCAGAAGCATAAGAACTTAGCAAAAATGTAATTACTTAGCAGAACTGCAATAACGTAAAGAAAACATAATACTTGGCAGAAATACAATAACATAGCAGAACTTAGCAGCAGAAATTAGAATAAATATTGTAACTTAGCAGAAACAAGATAACTTTTCAGAAATACAGGATTTTCGCAAACATGGTACAAGATTACATAGATACTTTATTTAAACAAAAATACCTAAACATTGCACAAATACTGTGATTTAGGACAAATACTACAACATAGCAGCAATGCTGTAATTCAGCAAATAAATTATGCTATGGCACAAATAGAAAGAATATGCTCAAATACTATGATTTTGCTCAAATAATATGATTAAGCAATAATACTAAGATTTAGCAGAAATACTGTATTTAGCACAAACACCGAAAAGTAGCAGAAATACTGTAAATTAGCATAATAGCTTGCATAATAACTTGCACAATTACAAATATGGACATGGTAAATGGCCTGTATTTATATAAGCGCTTTTATGGTCCCTAAGGACCCCAAAGCTCTTTACATATCCAGTCATTCACCCATTCACACACTGGTGATGGCAAGCTACGTTGTAGCCACAGCCACCCTGGGCGCACTGACAGAGGCGAGGCTGCTGGACACTGGCGCCACCGGGCCCTCTGACCACCACCAGTAGACAACGAGTGAAGTGTCTTGTCCAAAGACACAACGACCGAGACTGTCCGAGCCGGGCCTCGAACCGGTAACCTTCCGATTACAAGGCGAACTCCCAACTTTTGAGCCACGATCGCCCCCATATATGGAAACAAACATGCACAGAGACACACACAGGATCCAATTCAATCAACCAGTGTAAATATATTGATTTTAAATCACACAATAAGATACACCCATAAAAGGCTCTCTCTCTCTCTCTCTCTCTGTCATACAGACACACACACACACACACACACACACACACACACACACACACACACACACACGCAGCAGCAGCAGAAGCAGAAGCAAGTGAACAAACAGGGGCTGTACATACAGTGTTTCCTGTATGTTTCTAGGTGGGTCAAAAAGCCTGGAGCTGCTTAATTTGAATCCACCAATCAGAAAGGCTATGTACTTTTTCCCGCCAAAACAGGTGCACCTGTTTTTACACACGCAGCACAGAGACAGGATTTGTGCAGTCTATTTTTCATAGTGAGGACTCCTCGCAAACAAATGGCTATAATTTCCTTACCAGCTGCCCCACTGGGAAAGACAGTGAGCTCTTGGGAAGCGGGTGATGAGCAGTCAGAATTAGATCGCGGTGAGAGGCAAGAGCGCCGTTTTTGGAGTTACAAAACGTCGTGTAACTCCAAAACTAGGTGGACTAGAAGCATAATTCTTGTACTGGGTGAATCAGCGGACTTTGGTGTACTTTGACTGCGATTTTCATTACTCTTTGTACATCCGTCGCTGAGATATGACGAGAGAAGAAACGGCAGAGACCTCAGATATGATTGGCTGGCTGGGAAGCTGGCAGGAATATATAGTAATAGTGTGATTAAGCATAAATACTACATTTAGCAGAAATACTGTATTAAGCACAAATCCTATAAAAAGCAGAAATACTATATTAAGCACAAATCCTATAAAAAGCAGAAATACTATATTAAGCAATATAAAAATCCTATAAAATGGTATAAAAAGCAAAAATACTGTAATATGATTTGGTAGAAAAACTATAATTAATCAGAAATACTATATTTGGCAGAAATACTGTAATCAGCACATATACTGTAACATGACAGAAATTCCTCCACTTAGTAGTAATACTATAACATAACACAAATGTTATGATGAGTTGAGCGGCTGGTACTCTGGTGCAGTCAGCACAATCTGGAGCTGAACACTCTTAAAACTGTAGAGATGACAGTGGACTTCAGGAGACATCCCTCAACTCTGCCCCCCCTCATCATATCAGACAGCCCTGTGTCGACTGTGGAGATCTTCAAGTTGCTGGGTACCACCATCTCCCAGGACCTGAAGTGGGAGACCAACATCAACTCCATCCTCAAAAAGACCCAGCAGAGGATGTACTTCCTGAGACAACTGGGGAAGTACAGTCTTCCACAGGAGCTGCTGATCCAGTTCTACACTGCAGTCATTGAGTCTGTCCTGTGCTCCTCCATCACAGTCTGGTATGGTGCAGCCACTAAACAGGACAGGTGCAGACTGCAGCGGACTGTACGGGCAGCAGAAAGGATCATCGGCGCCCCCTGCCCTCCATCCAGGATCTGTACCTCTCAAGAACCAGGAAACGGGCAGGGAAAATCATCACAGACCCCTCACACCCTGGACACAGACTTTTTGATCTGCTGCCCTCTGGCAGACGGTACAGAAGCCTGCAGACCAGGACCACCCGACACAGGAACAGTTTCTTTCCCCTCACCATCTCCCTTCTAAACAGTTGAACTGTCACACTCCTCCCACTGCCAGACTGCAACTGCACACCTATGTACATTCTGTAGTATTCATTCCACCTCATTTCATTTTGTATTTTATGTATATACGTTTAGATTAGTTATTTATAGTTGGTTTACACAGCTTTGTGTATGTATGGGTATGCATGTGTAATGTATATATAGATACGTGTGTGTGTGGGTGCGTGTGTGTGCGTGTGTGTGTGTGTGTGTGTGTGTGTGTGTGTGTGTGTGTGTGTGAGATTTACATTGCTGTGCTCGAGAGCCACCATCTACCGGAACCAAATTCCTTGTATTTGTATGCACATATACTTGGCCAATAAACATGATTCTGATGACTTGGCACAAAAACCATGATTTAGCAGAAATACTATGATTGAGCAGAAGTACTAAGATGTAGTAAAAGTACTTTGATTTAAGAGAAATCCAATTATGGAGGAGTAATACTTTAAAATGGGAGAAATATTGATACACACACACATTCACAGAGCCTAAAGGGAAGAGTATTTGTGCCATGGAGTGTTAAGAAGAATGTGAGGTCCATATTAGAAAAGCTGGTAAAAAGTTTTGAGAATTGTAATAAATGATGAATATGAATTAGTGGTCTGTGATAGTGTATTAATTTGTAGGGCAAAAAACATGTTGTCCAAGGTGGAGTTGAACCCACGACCTTCAGGTTGCAGACCTGTGTTATTACCAGCTGCCCCACTGGGAAAGACAGTGAGCACTTGGGAAACAGGGTGATGAGCAGTCAGAATTAGATCGCGGTGTGAGGCAAAGAGCGCCGTGTTTTGGAGTTACAAAACGTCGTGTAACTCCAAAACTAGGTGGACTAGGAGCATAATTCTTGTACTGGGTGAATCAGCGGACTTTGGTGTACTTTGACTGCGATTTTCATTACTCTTTGTACATCCGTCGCTGAGATATGACGAGAGAAGAAACTGCAGACCTCAGATATGATTGGCTGGCTGGGAAGCTGGCAGAAATATATAGTAATAGTGTGATTAAGCATAAATACTACATTTAGCAGAAATACTGTATTAAGGACAAATCCTATAAAAAGCAGAAATACTATATTAAGCACAAATCCTATAAAAAGCAGAAATACTATATTAAGCAATATAAAAATCCTATAAAAATGGTATAAAAAGCAAAAATACTGTAATATGATTTGGTAGAAAACTATAATTAATCAGAAATACTATACTGGGTAGAAATACTATATTTAGCACAAATCTTATAAAATAGCAGAAATAGTATGATTCAGCACAATAGTAATAACTTAAACAGAAAAATTGGAAAAGCAAAATGGACAGCTGAAAAAATGCTGAACATGCTAAGGGTCCTTCAAATGTACATGTTAAATAAAAAAAAACTCAGCAAAAAAAAGTGTAACAGTCACACAATCACAAATATGGAAACATATGGAAACACACATGCACAGAGAGACACACACAGGATCAAATTCAGTCAACCAGTCTAAATATATTGAATTTAAATCATACAATAAGATGCTCCCATAAAAACTCTGTCTCGCCCTCTCTTTCTCTCTCTCTGTCACACACACACACACACACACACACACACACACACACACACACACACACACATATAGGGAGAGACAAGCAAGTTTCTAGGTCAGTCAAGCAGCCTGGGAGCTGCTAAATTTGAATCCACCAATCAGAGAGGCTGTGTACTTTTTCCCGCCAAAACAGGTGCAGCCGTTTTTACACACACAGAGCACAGAGACAGGATTTCTGCAGTGTATTTCTCATAGTGAGGATTCCTCTCAAACAAATGGCCATAATTTCCTAACCGTAGGGGCTAGAACGGTCATTCTTACACCGTTTTGTTCAGAAGAGATGGGGGAATCTTAAAGTGTTTACAATTTATCATTAAAATATGAATTATTAAAGATATTTGACTTCTAATGCACCATAACTGAGTAGAGGCAAGCGAAAACTGCCTTGACTTGCCCCCAAACAAAGCTTTCTAACTCTAAATCTATTTGGAGTATTGATATAATTCTTTCACCGTAAGAGACAGCAGGCTTTGGTGAACAATCATGGAAATTTTCAGGTCTCTGTGGAAATACATCAAAAGATATGACGAGAGAAAAAGTGCCTCATTTCCAGAGTTTGAAATCTGAAGAAATCTGAGCGAGGGACAAATTTCCTACCCTCAAACAAACCCAATTCATGGCCAAATGGTAATAGGTGAGAAAGAAATTCTTGAATTGTGAGCGTCAGGAGTGTCTGAAGATATACTGGGACAAGCCTCATGTTTTAACTTCGCTTCGTTAAGGAGATATGACGATTCGAATATGCCTCTCATTACAGAAATCAAGCGGTGATTTTGAACAAGCTCTCCATTGACTTTCTATGGAGAGTTTTGCGACTTTGTGTTGGTCTGAGGAGATTTGCCAAAATTCTATAAATCTCACAACAATGATGGTGACATTTTCTGAAAGCCAGCAAAAATACCTACGTTTTGATGTATAATTTGTGTGGGTTGAGTGAAAATTGAGCGAGTAGCAAGAAGTTGTTCGGACATGAAGAGAAAATTGCCAAAGGTACAGTGGCTCACTTAGAACCAAGTGCATAGCAACCATAACAACGCATGTATTTTGTGAAAAATCACAAAGATGAAACTCAAAACTTAAAGAGGGATAAGATGAAAACGGTAACAGATATGAAAAAGCTGAATCATTCATGAATAGCCCAATAATTTGTGAACATTTTAAAGTTTGAATGGTTGTTCTAGGTGAAAGTAGGAAAAAGTAGTTAAGTTTCAAAAACAAGCAAGTTTTAGCAGAATTACGGAAGTTTCCCATTCATTTCAATGGGACAAATTAAAGGAAAAAAGCTTAATATTTTAAAAAGTATAAGAGCAGAAAATACCAAAAGTCATAGCAGGAATTAGCAGAAAAAGCAGAATAGTTTAAAATTTGAATGGTGAAAATCGGCAAAATTGTGAAAGTAGTTAACGGACGAAAAAAACGAAAAACGGAGCAACTTGAAGAATAATAATAAAGAATAAAGAGAAACAGGAACTCAATAGTGTGGATGCCTCCAGCATCCACACAATAATAATAATAATAAAGAATAAAGAGAAACAGGAACTCAATAGTGTGGATGCCTCCAGCATCCACACAACTAGAAAAATTTGCATTTCCTGCGAAAATGCAGTGTGGATGCTGTAAAGCTGAAGCTGTCAGCTGAAACTAGCTGAAAAAGATGAAAAGTTGCAGAAGTTGTAAAACCTTTGCAAAAAATTGTAATAACTTTGCAGAAGCATAAGAACTTAGCAAAAATGTAATTACTTAGCAGAACTGCAATAACGTAAAGAAAACATAATACTTGGCAGAAATACAATAACATAGCAGAACTTAGCAGCAGAAATTAGAATAAATATTGTAACTTAGCAGAAACAAGATAACTTTTCAGAAATACAGGATTTTAGCAAACATGGTACAAGATTACATAGATACTTTATTTAAACAAAAATACCCTAAACATTGCACAAATACTGTGATTTAGGACAAATACTCAACATAGCAGAAATGCTGTAATTCAGCAAATATATTATGCTATGGCACAAATAGAAAGAATATGCTCAAATACTATGATTTTGCTCAAATAATATGATTAAGCAATAATACTAAGATTTAGCAGAAATACTGTATTTAGCACAAACACCGAAAAGTAGCAGAAATACTGTAAATTAGCATAATAGTAATAACTTGCACAATTACAAATATGGACATGGTAAATGGCCTGTATTTATATAAGCGCTTTTATGGTCCCTAAGGACCCCAAAGCTCTTTACATATCCAGTCATTCACCCATTCACACACTGGTGATGGCAAGCTACGTTAGTAGCCACAGCCACCCTGGGGCGCACTGACAGAGGCGAGGCTGCTGGACACTGGCGCCACCGGGCCCTCTGACCACCACCAGTAGACAACGAGTGAAGTGTCTTGCCCAAAGACACAACGACCGAGACTGTCCGAGCCGGGCCTCGAACCGGTAACCTTCCGATTACAAGGCGAACTCCCAACTTTTGAGCCACAATCGCCCCCATATATGGAAACAAACATGCACAGAGACACACACAGGATCCAATTCAATCAACCAGTGTAAATATATTGATTTTAAATCACACAATAAGATACACCCATAAAAAGGCTCTCTAACTCTCTCTCTCTGTCATACACACACACACACACACACACACACACACACAGCAGCAGCAGCAGAAGCAAGTGAACAAACAGGGGCTGTACATACAGTGTTTCCTGTATGTTTCTAGGTGGGTCAAAAAGCCTGGAGCTGCTTAATTTGAATCCACCAATCAGAAAGGCTATGTACTTTTTCCCGCCAAAACAGGTGCACCTGTTTTACACACGCAGCACAGAGACAGGATTTGTGCAGTCTATTTTTCATAGTGAGGACTCCTCTCAAACAAATGGCTATAATTTCCTTACCAGCTGCCCCACTGGGAAAGACAGTGAGCTCTTGGGAAACAGGGTGATGAGCAGTCAGAATTAGATCGCGGTGAGAGGCAAAGAGCGCCGTTTTTTGGAGTTACAAAACGTCGTGTAACTCCAAAACTAGGTGGACTAGAAGCATAAGTCTTGTACTGGGTGAATCAGCGGACTTTGGTGTACTTTGACTGCGATTTTCATTACTCTTTGTACATCCGTCGCTGAGATATGACGAGAGAAGAAACGGCAGACCTCAGATATGATTGGCTGGCTGGGAAGCTGGCAGGAATATATAGTAATAGTGTGATTAAGCATAAATACTACATTTAGCAGAAATACTGTATTAAGCACAAATCCTATAAAAAGCAGAAATACTATATTAAGCAATATAAATATCCTATAAAAATGGTATAAAAAGCAAAAATACTGTAATATGATTTGGTAGAAAAACTATAATTAATCAGAAATACTATATTTGGCAGAAATACTGTAATCAGCACATATACTGTAACATGACAGAAATTCCTCCACTTAGTAGTAATACTATAACATAACACAAATGTTATGATGAGTTGAGCGGCTGGTACTCTGGTGCAGTCAGCACAATCTGGAGCTGAACACTCTTAAAACTGTAGAGATGACAGTGGACTTCAGGAGACATCCTCAACTCTGCCCCCCTCATCATATCAGACAGCCCTGTGTCGACTGTGGAGATCTTCAAGTTGCTGGGTACCACCATCTCCCAGGACCTGAAGTGGGAGACCAACATCAACTCCATCCTCAAAAAGACCCAGCAGAGGATGTACTTCCTGAGACAACTGGGAAGTACAGTCTTCCACAGGAGCTGCTGATCCAGTTCTACACTGCAGTCATTGAGTCTGTCCTGTGCTCCTCCATCACAGTCTGGTATGGTGCAGCCACTAAACAGGACAGGTGCAGACTGCAGCGGACTGTACGGGCAGCAGAAAGGATCATCGGCGCCCCCTGCCCTCCATCCAGGATCTGTACCTCTCAAGAACCAGGAAACGGGCAGGCAGGAAAATCATCATCAGACCCCTCACACCCTGGCCACAGACTTTTTGATCTGCTGCCCTCTGGCACACGGTACAGAAGCCTGCAGACCAGGACCACCCGACACAGGAACAGTTTCTTTCCCTCGCCATCTCCCTTCTAAACAGTTGAACTGTCACACTGCTCCCACTGCCAGACTGCAACTGCACCTTATGTACATTCTGTAGTATTCATTCCACCTCATTTCATTTCTGTATTTTATGTATATACATTTAGATTAGTTATTTATAGTTGGTTTACACTTTGCTTATGTGTATGTATGTGTATGTATGTGTAATGTATATATAGATGCGTGTGTGTGGTGTGTGTGTGTGTGTGTGTGTGTGTGTGTGTGTGTGTGTGTGTGTGTGTGTGTGTGTGTGTGTGTGTGTGTGTGTGAGATTTACATTGCTGTGCTCGAGAGCCACCATCTACCGGAACCAAATTCCTTGTATTTGTATGCACATATACTTGGCCAATAAACATGATTCTGATGACTTGGCACAAAAAATCATGATTTAGCAGAAATACTATGATTGAGCAGAAGTACTAAGATGTAGTAAAAGTACTTTGATTTAAGAGAAATCAATTATGGAGGAGTAATACTTTAAAATGGGAGAAATATTGATACACACACACATTCACAGAGCCTAAAGGGAAGAGTATTTGTGCCATGGAGTGTTAAGAAGAATGTGAGGTCCATATTAGAAAAGCTGGTAAAAAGTTTTGAGAATTATAATAAATGATGAATATGAATTAGTGGTCTGTGATAGTGTATTAATTTGTAGGGCAAAAAACATGTTGTCCAAGGTGGAGTTGAACCCACGACCTTTGGGTTGCAGACCTGTGTCATTACCAGCTGCCCCACTGGGAAAGACAGTGAGCACTTGGGAAACAGGTTGATGAGCAGTCAGAATTAGATCGCGGTGTGAGGCAAAGAGCGCCGTTTTTGGAGTTACAAAACGTCGTGTAACTCCAAAACTAGGTGGACTAGAAGCATAATTCTTGTACTGGGTGAATCAGCGGACTTTGGTGTACTTTGACTGCGATTTTCATTACTCTTTGTACATCCGTCGCTGAGATATGACGAGAGAAGAAACTGCAGACCTCAGATATGATTGGCTGGCTGGGAAGCTGGCAGAAATATATAGTAATAGTGTGATTAAGCATAAATACTACATTTAGCAGAAATACTGTATTAAGCACAAATCCTATAAAAGCAGAAATACTATATTAAGCAATATAAAATGCTATAAAAATGGTATAAAAAGCAAAAATACTGTAATATGATTTGGTAGAAAACTATAATTAATCAGAAATACTATACTGGGTAGAAATACTATATTTAGCACAAATCTTATAAAATAGCAGAAATAGTATGATTCAGCACAATAGTAATAACTTAAACAGAAAAACTGGAAAAGCAAAATGGACAGCTGAAAAATGCTGAACATGCTAAGGGTCCTTCAAATGTACTTGTTAAATGAAAAAAAAAAACAGCAAAAAAAAATTGTAACAGTCACACAATCACAAATATGGAAACATATGGAAACACACATGCACAGAGAGACACACACAGGATCAAATTCAGTCAACCAGTCTAAATATATTGAATTTAAATCATACAATAAGATGCTCCCATAAAAACTCTGTCTCGCCCTCTCTTTCTCTCTCTCTGTCACACACACACACACACACACACACACACACACACACACACACACACAGAGAGAAAAATCAAGTTTCTAGCTCAATCAAGCAGCCTGGGAGCTGCTAAATTTGAATCCACCAATCAGAGAGGCTGTGTACTTTTTCCCGCCAAAACAGGTGCAGCCGTTTTACACACACAGCACAGAGACAGGATTTCTGCAGTGAATTTCTCATAGTGAGGATTCCTCTCAAACAAATGGCCATAATTTCCTAACCGTAGGGGCTAGAACGGTCATTCTTACACCGTTTTGTTCAGAAGAGATCAGGGAATCTTAAAGTATTGACAATTTATCATTAAAATATGAATTATTAAAGATATTTGACTTCTAATGCACCATAACTGAGTAGAGCGAAGCAAAACTGCCTTGACTTCCCCTCAAACAACGCTTTCTAACTCTAAATCTATTTGGAGTATCAATATCATTTTTTCACCGTAAGAGACAGCAGGCTTTGGTGAACAATCTTGAAATTTTCAGGTCTCTGTTGATATCCATTAAAAAGATATGACGAGAGAAAAAGTGGATCATTTCCAGAGTTTGAAAGCTGAAGAAATCTGAGCGAAGGACGAATTTCCTACCCTCAAACAAGTCTAACTCATTTCAGAACGGTAATAGGTGAGAAAGAAATTCTTGAATTGTGAGTGTCAAGAGTGTCTGAAGATATACTGGGACAAGCCTCATGTTTTAACTTCGCTTCGTTAAGGAGATATGACGATTCGAATATGCCTCTCATTACAGAAATCAAGCTGTGATTTTGAACAAGCTCTCCATTGACTTTCTATGGGGATTTTTGAGACTTTGTGTTGGTCTGAGGAGATTTGCCAAAATTCTATAAATCCCACAACAATGATAGTGACATTTTCTGAAAGCCAGCAAAAATACCTACGTTTTGATGTATAATTTGTGGGAGTTGAGTGAAAATTAATCAAGTAGCAAGAAGTTGTTCGGACATGAAGAGAAAATTGCCAAAGGTACAGTGGCTCACTTAGAACCAACTGCATAGCAACCATAACAACGCATGTATTTTGTGAAAATCACAAAGATGAAACTCAAAACTTAAAGAGGGATAAGATGAAAACGGTAACAGATATGAAAAAGCTGAATCAATCATGAATAGCCCAATAATTTGTGAACATTTTAAAGTTTGAATGGTTGTTCTAGGCGAAAGTATGAGAAAGTAGTTAAGTTTCAAAAACGAGCAAGTTTTAGCAGAATTGCAGAAATTTCCCATTCATTTCAATGGGACAAATTAAAGGAAAAAAGCTTAATATTTTAAAAAGTATAACAGCAAAAAATACCAAAAGTCATAGCACACATTAGCAGAAATAGCAGAATAGTTTAAAATTTGAACGGTGAAAATCGGCTGAAAATTGTGAAAGTAGTTAAGTGCCAAAAAACGTACAAAAAGTGGCAACTGGAATAATAAAGAATAAAGAGAAACAGGAACTCAATAGTGTGGATGCATAAAGCATCCACACAATAATAAAGAATAAAGAGAAACAGGAACTCAATAGTGTGGATGCTGGAGGCATCCACACAATAATAATAATAACTAGAAAAATTTGCATTTCCTGCGAAAATGCTGTGTGGATGCCTTAACGCCGAAGCTGTCTGCTGAAAATAGCTGAAAAAGATGAAAAGTTGCAAAAAATTGTATGGCGGTGAAGAACTGAAAATTCTGCTGAAAACAGGTGAAGAAGCACAATTTTTTGCTGAAAAGAGGTGAAAAGCCAAATATTCTACTGAAAAGGGGTAAAGACTGAGAAATTTTTGCTGAAAAGAGGTGAAAAGAAATTCTGCCACGAGCAGGATTTGAACCTGACCCTACCGGTCTCAAGGCAACTACTCATCTCACTGAGCCAAACTCATTCTCTCAAAGAAGAGGTGGATAGACTGACAATTCTGCTGAAATTATCAGAAGCTGCTGAGAATTTTGCCGATAAGAGGCGAAAAGGATGAAAATTTTGCAGAAAAGAGGTGAATCAGCAGGATTTCTGCAGAAAAGAGGCAAAGAAGCAGAACGTTGCGCTGAAAAGAGGTGAATCAGCAGAGTTTCTGCTGAAAAGAGTTTTTTTTCTGAAAACAGCCAAAAAAAGCTGGAATTTGTGCTGAAAAGGGGTGAAAAAAATGAAAATTTTGCTGAAAAGGGGTGAAGAAGCTAAAGTATACCAAATCAAAGTATTTGTGCCAAAACATAGTATTTCTGCCATATTGTGGTATTTGTGCCACAAAAGTTACTACATTACAACATGAATACGGATTAAAGATGAAAGAAACTGGCAACAAATTCCTCCACTACAAACCAGTCTGATACAACTTCTTTGCAGTGTTCACGTTTACTAAGGCACTACCCAAAAGGCGCCACAAGAGGGCACTCCAACACAAGAGATGACCTATGTACACTGATGCACTTAGTAACAGTCAGCCTCCTACTTAGCCATTAAGTAATACAGCGATATTACAGTGTACAAATTCACATAAATTTGCAGGGGGAACAAACAGCAGCAGCTCTTTCCTCAACCGTTAGCCCAGGAACGAAGGAAGACCATCTAGCTCAGAAGTCCCATGAATTCCCTCACTGCTCAGAGGCTGCTGGGTAATGTAGCTAACACTAAAACAGGTTTTTCTACAAGCACAAATACTATAACATAGCAGAAATACTATGATTTGGTACAAATTCTGCGCTTAGGCACAAATATTATGATTTGGCAGACACTATGATTTAGCAGAGATAATATGATTTGGCAGAAATACTAAACTTTGGCAGAAATACTAAAATTGAGTGCAAGTACTTTAAGATAACAGAAATACTACAATTTAGCAGAAATACAAAGTTTTTGCAGAAACGCTGTAATTTCACTCAAATACTTTGAAATAGCCGTAATACTATGATTTGGCAGAACATAACAGAAATTCTACCACTTAGTAGTAATACTATAACATAACAGAAATATTAATTGGGCACAAATACTATAATTTGGCACAAGTACCATGTTTTGGCAAAATCCCATAATTTGGCACAAATACTATGATTTGGCAGACACTATGATTTAGCAGAGATAATATGATTTGGCAGAAATACTAAACTTTGGCACAAATACTATAATTGAGTACTTTAAGATGAGAGAAATACTATGATTTAGCAGAAATACAAAGTTTTTGCAGAAACACTGTAATTTCACTCAAATACTATGAAATAGCAGTAATACTATGATTTGGCAGAAATACTATGTTTCAGTACAAATACTATGACAAAGCAGAAATACTATGACTTAGAAGTAATACTATAACAAAAAGGATTCCTCAAAATACTATGAAATTGCAGTAATTCTATGATTTGGCAGAAATACTGTACTTCGTACAAATACAATGCTTTGGTACAAATACTATATTTTGATTTGAATACTATGATTTGGCACGAGTAGTATGATTTAGTACAAATAATATGATTGGGCAGAAATACAATGTTTCAGTACAAATATGATGATTTGGCAATAATACTGGGTTTTAGCACAACTACTGAGATTTTATTGAAATACTATGATTTAGAAGAAATACTATGACTTCGTACAAATACTATGTTTTGGTTCGAATACTATGATTTGCAAAAAATACTATGATTTGGCACAAGTATCATGATTTAGTACAAATACTACGAATTGGCTGAAATACTGTGACTTAGTAGTAATACTTTAACATAACAGATATACTGTGATTTTGCAGACATTCTATGTTTTTGCACAAATACTACGATTTTGCTCAAATACTATGAAATTGCAGTAATACTATGATTTTGAAGGTATACTATGATTTGGTAGAAATACTATGCCTTAGTAGTAATACTATAACATAACAGATATACTGTGATTTTGCAGACATAGTATGTTTTTGCACAAATACTACGATTTTGCTCAAATACTATGAAATTGCAGTAATACTATCATTTTGAAGGAATACTATGATTTGGTAGAAACACTATGCCTTAGTAGTAATACTATAACATAACAGATATACTATAATTTTGCAGACAGTCTATGTTTTTGCACAACTAGCACAATGTGGCAGAAATACTATGATTTGGCACAAGTACTATGATTTGGCAATAATACTGCGTTTCAGCACAACTAGTGAGATTTGATTGAAATACTATGATTTAGAAGAAATACTATGACTTCGTACAAATACTATCTCTTGGTTCGAATACTATGATTTGCAAAAAATACTATGATTTGGCACAAGTACCATGATTTAGTACAAATACTACGAATTGGCAGACGTACTGTGACTTAGTAGTAATACTTTAACATAACAGATATACTGTGATTTAACAGACAATATGATTTCGCTCAAATACTATGAAATTGCAGTGATACTATGATTTTGAAGGAATACTATGATTTGGTAGAAATACCATGCCTTAGTAGTAGTAAGTTTGTTTTTGCACAAATACTACAATTTGGCAGAAATACTATGTTTGGGCACAAATACTGTGATTTGCTATAAATGCTATGATTTGGCACATATACTGTAATCAGCAGATATACTATAACATAACAGAAATTCTACGACTTAGTAGTAATACTATAACATAACAGAAATTTTAATTGGGCACAAATAACATGATTTGGCACAAATACCATGATTTGGCAAAAAAATACCATGATTTGGCACAAATACGATGATATGGCAGAAATACTATGACTGGGTACAAATACTATGATCTGGCACAAGTACTATGACTTGGTACAAATACTATGATTTGGCACAAATACTATCATTTAGCAGAAATACTATGTTTTAACATAAATAATATCTTTTCACAGAAATGTCTGCTAAAAGGTACTATTTCTGCTTTTTAGCAGAAATACTGTAATTTTGCATAAATACTATGATTTGGGATAAATACTATGATTTGGCAGATATACTGTATTCAGCAAATATACTATAAAATAACAGACATTCCTCCACTTAGTAGTAATACTATAACATAAAATAAATATTATGGTTTTGCCCCAAAACCATGATTTGGCAAAAATACTATGATTTAGCAGAAATACTATGATTGAGCAGAAGTACTAAGATGTAGTAGAAGTACTTTGATTTAACAGAAATACTATTATGGAGGAGTAATACTTTAACATGGGAGAAATATTGATACAGACACACAAACATACACATACACAGAGCCTAAAGGGAACAGTGGCTGTTAAGAGTCTGGGCTTGGTATATCTAGGTCAGTTAAATTAGCTGCACCTGCTGTAATCAGCCCTCTTACACACAGACACAGAGAGAGTATATAAGTTTTCTGCAGTGTATTTCTCACATTCAGGATTCCCCTCGAACAAATGGCCATAATTTCCTAACCGTAGGGGCTAGAATGCTCATTCTGACACCGTTTTGTTCAAAAGAGATGGGGGAATCTGCAGGTCTTCTTAATTCAGAGATAAAATATAAATTATTAAAGATATATGACTTGTAATACACTGTAACTGAGTAGAGGCGAAGCAAAACTGCCTTGACTTGCCCTCAAACAACGTTTTGTAACTCTAAATCTATATGGAGCATCAAAATCATTCTTTCACCGTAAGAAACAGCAGGCTTTGGTGAACAGTCATGGAAAGTTTCAGGTCTCTCTGGAAATCCATCAAAAAGATATGATGAGAGAAAAAAGTGCCTCATTTCCAGAGTTTGAAATCTGAAGAGATCTGAGCGAGAGACAAATTTCCTATCCTCAAACAAGTGTAATTCATGGCCAAACGGTAATAGGTGAGGAAAATACTCTTGAATTGTGAGCATCAGGAGAGTCTGAAGATATATTGGCACAAGCGTCATGTCTCAACTTTGTTTCGTTAAGGAGATATGACGATTTGAAAATGCCTCTCATTAGAAAAATTCAGCGGTGATTTTGAACAAGCTCTCCATTGACTTTCTATGGAGAGTTTTCAGACCTTGTGTTGCTCTGAGGAGATTTGCAAAAAATCTGTAAATCCCACAAGAATGATAGTGACATTTTCTGAAAGCCAGCAAAAATACCTACGTTTTGATGTATAATTTGTGGGGGTTGAGTGGAAATTGAGCGAGTAGCAAGAAGTTGTTCAGAGATGAAGAGAAAATTCAGAACAGACCAGCCCTCACTCTGAGTTAATTGCATAGCAACCATAGCAACGCATGTATTTTCTGAAAAATCACAATTTTGCAACTGAAAACTTAAAGAGGCATAAAATTAAAACGGTAG